>NC_053022.1:476101094-476130838 GCF_003073215.2 Triticum urartu
CACCAAGGCCCAAGGCGTCCTCAAGAGGAGAGGGGGCAAACCCTAGGCGCAGATGGGCCCTAAGGCCCACCCTAGGTGCGCCCCCTCTCTCTCCCCCTTGGCCGCCTCCCAGATGGGATCTGGGGGCTGCCGCCACCCCTAGGGAGGGAACCCTAGGTGGGGGCCAGCCCCTCCCCTCCCCCTATATATACTTGAGGTTGGGCTGCCCAACACGGATTTGCTCTCCTGTTGGCGCAGCCCTACCCCTCTCCCTCCTCGTCTCTCGTAGTGCTTGGCGAAGCCCTGCTGGAGTCCCGCGCTCCTCCACCACCACCACGCCGTCGCTGCTGCTGGATGGAGTCTTCCCCAACCTCTCCTTCTCCCCTTGCTGGATCAAGGCGTAGGAGACGTCACCGGGCTTACGTGTGTTGAACGCGGAGGTGCCGTCCGTTCGGCACTAGGATCATCGTGATTTGGATCACGACGAGTACGACTCCATCAACCCCGTTCACTTGAACGCTTCCGCTTAGCGCGATCTACAAGGGTATGTAGATGCACTCCCTTCCTCGTTGCTAGATGACTCCATAGATTGATCTTGGTGATGCGTAGAAAATTTTGAATTTCTGCTATGTTCCCCAACAGTGGCATCATGAGCTAGGTCTATGCGTAGTTTCTATGCATGAGTAGAACACAAAGTAGTTGTGGGCATCGATATTGTCAATTTACTTGCCGTTACTAGTCTTATCTTGATTCGGCGGCATCGTGGGATGAAGCGGCCCGGACCGACCTTACACGTACTCTTACGTGAGACTGGTTCCACCGACTGACATGCACTAGTTGCATAAGGTGGCTAGCGGGTGTCTGTCTCTCCCACTTTAGTCGGATCGGATTCGATGAAAAGGGTCCTTATGAAGGGTAAATAGAAATTGGCATATCACGTTGTGGTTTTGGCGTAGGTAAGAAACGTTCTTGCTAGAAACCTATAGCAGCCACGTAAAAACTTGCAACAACAATTAGAGGACGTCTAACTTGTTTTTGCAGCATATGCCGTGTGATGTGATATGGCCAAAAGGATGTGATGAATGATATATGTGATGTATGAGATTGATCATGTTCTTGTAATAGGAATCACGACTTGCATGTCGATGAGTATGACAACCGGCAGGAGCCATAGGAGTTGTCTTAATTTATTTATGACCTGCGTGTCAACATAAAATCATGTAATTACTTTACTTTATTGCTAAAGCGTTAGCCATAGTAGTAGAAGTAATAGATGACGAGACAACTTCAAGAAGACACGATGATGGAGATCATGGTGTCATGCCGGTGACAACGATGATCATGGAGCCCCGAAGATGGAGATCAAAAGGAGCAAAATGATATTGGCCATATCATGTCACTATTTGATTGCATGTGATGTTTATCATGTTTTACATCTTATTTGCTTAGAACGACGGTAGCTTAAATAAGATGATCCTCATAAATTTCAAGAAAGTGTTCCCCCTAACTGTGCACCGTTGCGAAGGTTCGTTGTTTCGAAGCACCACGTGATGATCGGGTGTGATAGATTCTAACGTTCGAATACAACGGGTGTAAGCCAGATTTACACACGCAAACACTTAGGTTGACTTGACGAGCCTAGCATGTACAGACATGGCCTCGGAACACGGAAGACCGAAAGGTCGAGCATGAGTCGTATAGAAGATACGATCAACATGAAGATGTTCACCGATGTTGACTAGTCCGTCTCACGTGATGATCGGACACGGCCTAGTTGACTCGGATCATGTTTCACTTAGATGACTAGAGGGATGTCTATCTGAGTGGGAGTTCATTAGATGAACTCAATTATCATGAACATAGTCTAAATTGTCTTTGCAAATATGTGAATAGCTCACGTTGTAGCTCCCTATTTCAATACGTTCCTAGAGAAAGGCCAAATTGAAAGATATTGTAAGCAATGATGCGGAGTAGGTCCGTAGTCCGAGGAGTGTCCTCACTGCTACACACAAGGCTTACATCTTTGATGCACCGCTCGATGTGGATGTTATGAACACCTAACAGACACGTCCTGATGACTACTTGATAGTTTAGTGCACCATACTTTACAGCTTAGAATCGGGATTCGAATGACGTTTTGAACGGCATGAGACATATGAGATGTTCTAAGAGCTGAAATTGGGATTTCAGGCTCATGCCCGTGTTGAGAGGTGTGAGACCTCTGACAAGTTCTTTTGCCAACAAGATGGAGGAGAATAGCTCAGCTAGTGAGCATGTGCTCAGAATGTCTGGGTGCTACACACTTAAATCAAGTGGGAGTTTAAACTTCCAGATAAGATAGTGATTGATAGAGTTCTCTAGCCACTATCACTAAGCTACTAGATCTCGTGATGAACTATGACAATGCAAGGATGGAGTTGATCCCGGAGCTGTTTCGCCGGTGCTTAAGACCGCAAAAGGTAGAAAATCAAGAAGGAGCATCAAGTGTTGATGGTTTTAACAAGACCAGTTTCAAGAAGGCAAGGGCTAGAGGGAAACTTCATGGATGGAAACCAGTTGCCTCCAGTGAAGGAACCCCAAGGTTGAACCCAAACCCGAGACTAAGTGCTTCTATTGTAAAGGGGACGGTCACTGGTTAGCGGGATTACCCCAAATGCATGGTAGATAAGAGGCTGGCCAACTTCAACAAAATTTATACGTGTCTATTAATGGTTACCTCACTAGTTACTCCTGGTAGCCACTGGGTATTGGATACCGGTTCAGTTACTATATTGGTGACTTGAAGCAAAAGCTACGTTCTAAACGGAGACTGGCTAAGGGCGAGGTGACAATGTGTGTTGGAAGTGTTTCCAAAGTTGATGAGATCACCATCGCATGCTCCATCTGCCTTCGGGATTAGTATTGAACCTAGATAAATGTTATCAAGTGTCTATGTTGAGCATGAATATGATTAGATCATGTTCATTGCAATACGGTTATTCATTTAAGTTAGAGAATAATGGTTATTCTATTTACATGAATATACCTTTTCATGGTTCATGCACCTATGTGAATGGTTCATTGAATTCTCGGTCGTGTAATACAGCATGTTCACGCCAAAAGATGTAGAGTTAATAATGATAGTACCACTTTCTCGTGCACTGCCGCCTTAGGTCATTATTGCGTTAAGATGCATGAAGAAACTCCATGTCAATGGATGTTTGGAGTCACTTGATTTTGATCACTTGACACATGCGAGCCATGCCTCATGGGCAGGATGACTAAGACCCCGTTTTCAGGTACAATGAAACGGGCAAGTGACTTTGGAAATCATGCATGCTTGATGCGTGTGATCCAATTGAGAATTGAAACGTGCGGTGGATATCGCTATTTTCTCATCTTCACTGACGATTTGGGTAGATATAGGTATATCTACTTAATGAAGCACAAGTCTGAAACGTTTGAAAAGTTCAAGCGATTTCAGAGTGAAGTTAAGAATCATCATAACAATAAGATCATGTTCCTACGATCTGATCAAAAGGGGATTTTCTGAGTTATGAGTTTGGCAATCACTTAAGACATTGTGGAATTGTTTCACAGTTGAAGCCACCAGGAACACCACAAGGTAATGGTGTGTCCGGACGTCGTAATCGAACCCTATGAGATATGGTGCAATCTATGATGTCTCTTACCAATCTACCGTTTTCATTTTGAGGTTATACGTTAGAGACAGCTACATTCACTTTAGATAGGACACCATCTAAGTCCATTGAGACGACGTCGTGTGAACATTGGTTTGGCAAGAAACCAAAGTTGTCGTTTCTTAATGTTTGGGGCTGCGATGCTTAAGGCTTCAGCCGGAGAAGCTCGAACCCAAAGCGGACAAACACATCTTCATAGGATACCCAAAGGTGACAGTTGGGTATACCTTCTATCTCAGATCCGAGGGCAAATTGTTTGTCGCTAAGAACGGGTCCTTTCTCGAGAAGGAGTTTCTCTCGAAAGAATTGAGTGGGAGGAAGATAGAACTTGATGAGGTTGTCGAACCTTTATTTCAACCAGAGAATGATGCAACACAGAAAGATGTTTTCTGTGGCGCCTACGTCTGTTGAATAGGAAGTTAATGATAGTGATCATGAAGCTTCGGATCAAGTTGCTATCGAACCTCGTAGGTCGACAAGGATATGTACTACTCCTAAGTGGTACGGTAATCCTGTCTTAGATATCATGTTGTTAGACAACAATGAACCTACGAGCTATGGAGAAGCGATGGTGGGCCCGTATTCCGACAAATGGTTAGAAGCCATGAAATCCGAGATAGGATCCATATATCAGAACAAAGTATGGACTTTGGTGGACTTGCCCGATGATCGGCAAGCCATTGAGATAAATGGATCTTTAAGAAGAAGACGGACGTGGGCGGTAATGTTACCGTCTATGAAGCTCGACTTGTGGGAAAGAGTCTTTTCACAAGTTCAAGGAGTTGACTACGATGAGAATTTCTCACCCGTAGCGATGCTTAAGTCCGTCGGAATCATGTTAGCATTAGCTGTATTTTTCGATTATGAAATCTGACAGATGGATGTCAAAAACAAGTTTTCTTACCATTTTTCGTAAGAAAGAGTTGTATGTGATACAATCAAAGTTTTGTCGATCCTAAGGATGCTAAAAGGTATGCTGGCTCCAGCAATCCTTACTTGACTAGAGCAAGTCATCTCAGAATCGGAATATATGTTTTGATGGAGTGATCCAAGCTTTTAGGTTTATACAATGTTTGCTAGAAACTTGTATTTACAAGAAAGTGAGTGGGAGCACTACAACATTTGTGATAAGTATATGTGGATGACATATTGTTGATCCGAAATAATGTAGAATTTCTGGAAAGCATAAACGGTTGTTTGAAGAGTGTTTTCAAAGGAAGACCTGGATAAAGCTGCTTACATATTGGGCATCAAGATCTATAGAGATAGATCAAGACGCCTGATGATACTTTCAAAGAACGCACACCTTGACATGTTTTTGAAGGAGTTCAAAATAGATCAGTCAAAGAAGGGGTTCTTACCTGAGTTGTATGGTGTGAAGTTGAGTAAGACTCAAAGATTGACCACGGCAGAAGAAAGAGGAAGGACGAAGGTCGTCCCCTATGCTCTTGTCATAGGCTCTATACGGTATGCCATGCTGAAGTACCGCACCTGATGTGTGCCTTGCCACATGTCTGGCAAGAGGGTACAAAGGTGATCTAGGAGTAGATCACCAGATAGCGGTCAAAATTATCCTTAGAGGAATAAGGAAATGTTTCTCGGTTATGGAGGTGATAAAGAGTTCGACATAAAGAGTTACGTCGATGCAAGCTTAACACCTATCCGGATAGCTCTGAGTAGAGATACCGGATACGTATAATGGAGCAATAATTGGAATAGCTCCAAGTGGAACGTGGTAGCAAGCATCTACGATATAAAGTTTTGCGAATACATAGGGATCTGAATATGGCAAGACCCGTTGACTACAACCTCTCTCACAAGCATAACATGATCAAACCCAGAACTCTTTGAGTGTTTATCACATAGTGATGTGAACTAGATCATTGAGTCTAGTAGACTCTTGGATGTTGGTCACATGGCGATGTGACCTGTGAGTGTTAATCACATGGCGATGTGAACTAGATTATTGACTCTAGTGCAAGTGGGAGACTGTTGGAAATATGCCCTAGAGGCAATAATAAATTGATTATTATTATTTCCTTGTTCATGATAATCGTTTATTATCCATGCTAGAATTGTATTGATAGGAAACTCAGATACATGTGTGGATACATAGACAACACCATGTCCCTAGTAAGCCTCTAGTTGACTAGCTTGTTGATCAATAGATGGTTACGGTTTCCTGACCATGGACATTGGATGTCGTTGATAACGGGATCACATCATTAGGAGAATGATGTGATGGACAAGACCCAATCCTAAGCCTAGCACAAGATCGTGTAGTTCGTATGCTAAAGCTTTTCTAATGTCAAGTATCATTTCCTTAGACCATGAGATTGTGCAACTCCCGGATACCGTAGGAATGTTTTGGGTGTGCCAAACGTCACAACGTAACTGGGTGGCTATAAAGGTACACTACAGGTATCTCCGAAAGTGTCTGTTGGGTTGGCACGAATCGAGACTGGGATTTGTCACTCCGTGTAAACGGAGAGGTATCTCTGGGCCCACTCGGTAGGACATCATCATAATGTGCACAATGTGATCAAGGAGTTGATCACGGGATGATGTGTTACGGAACAAGTAAAGAGACTTGCCAGTAACGAGATTGAACAAGGTATCGGGATACCGATGATCGAATCTCGGGCAAGTATCGTACCGCTAGACAAAGGGAATTGTATATACGAGATTGATTAAGTCCTTGACATCGTGGTTCATCCGATGAGATCATCGTGGAGCATGTGGGAGCCAACATGGGTATCCAGATCCCGCTGTTGGTTATTGACCGGAGAGTTGTCTCGGCCATGTCTGCATGACTCCCGAACCCGTAGGGTCTACACACTTAAGGTTCGATGACGCTAGGGTTATAGGGAAAGTATGTACGCGGTTACCGAATGTTGTTCGGAGTCCCGGATGAGATCCCGGACGTCACGAGGAGTTCCGGAATGGTCCGGAGGTAAAGATTGATATATAGGAAGTATGGTTTTGGCCACCGGAAGTGTTCCGGGCATCACCGGTAGTGTACCGGGACCACCGGAGGGGTCCGGGGGTCCACCAGGTGGGGCCACCAGCCCCGGAGGCCTACATGGGCCAATAGTGGGAAGGGACCAGCCCCTAGGTGGGCTGGGGCGCCTCCCACCAAGGCCCAAGGCGTCCTCAAGAGGAGAGGGGGCAAACCCTAGGCGCAGATGGGCCCTAAGGCCCACCCTAGGTGCGCCCCCTCTCTCTCCCCCTTCGCCGCCTCCCAGATGGGATCTGGGGGCTGCCGCAACCCCTAGGGAGGGAACCCTAGGTGGGGGCGCAGCCCCTCCCCCCTATATATACTTGAGGTTTGAGCTGCCCAAGACATGTGATTTGCTCTCCCTGTTGGTGCAGCCCTACCCCCCTCCCTCCTCGTCTCTTGTAGTGCTTGGCGAAGCCCTGCTGGAGTCCCGCGCTCCTCCACCACCACCACGCCGTCGTGCTGCTGCTGGATGGAGTCTTCCCCAACCTCTCCTTCTCCCCTTGCTGGATCAAGGCGTAGGAGACGTCACCGGGCTGTACGTGTGTTGAACACGGAGGTGCCATCCGTTCGGCACTAGGGTCATCGGTGATTTGGATCACGACGAGTACGACTCCATCAACCCCGTTCACTTGAACGCTTCCGCTTAGCAATCTACAAGGGTATGTAGATGCACTCTCCCTTTCCTCGTTGCTAGATTACTCCATAGATTGATCTTGGTGTTGCGTAGAAAATTTTGAATTTCTGCTACGTTCCCCAACACTTAGTGATATGCTCCACAACCCTCAACTAACTTTCTCACATCCAAATATGTCCCAAACCAAAAGTCAAACTCAGCCCCACCGAAATTTTCTATCCGGCGCCACCGAGTTCTCTTGACATAGCCACTGCCAGAAACCCTAATCAATTCGGTCTCACCGATGGAATCTAGGTCTCACTGAGATAGGCTTACACACTCTCTATTGCCTATTGCAATAATTTTGGTCCCACCGAAATATGCAATCGGTCCCACCGAGTTTGCTTGGCCAACTCCCTGTTTCGCTTATTACCCAAATCGGTCCCACCGAGTTTGTGTAATCGGTCAAACCAAGTTGAGGCTTTACCCTAACCCTAGCACATCGGTCCCACCGAGTTGATCATGTCGGTCCCATCGAAATGCCTAATGGTCACATTATGAACTAAATCGGTCTGACCGAGTTCTCTGAATCGGTCCCACCAAGTTTGGTAAATTGTGTGTAACGGTTAGATTTTGTGTGGAGGCTATATATCCTCCGCCACCCACTCTTCATTCGCAGAGAGAGCCATCAGAACATGCCTACACTTCCAACATACATTTTTTGAGAGAGAACCACCTACACTTGTGTTGAGGTCAAGATATTCCATTCCAACCACATAAATCTTGATCTCTAGCCTTCCCCAAGTTGCTTTCCACTCAAATCTTCTTTCTACCAAATTCAAATCCTGTGTGTGTGAGAGAGAGTTTAGTGTTGGGGAGACTATCATTTGAAGCACAAGAGCAAGGAGTTCATCATCAACACACCATCTATTACCTCTTGGAGAGTGGTGTCTCCTAGATTGGTTAGGTGTCACTTGGGAGCCTCTGTCAAGATTGTGGAGTTGAACCAAGGAGTTTGTAAGGGCGGGGGGATCGCCTACTTCGTGAAGATCTACCCGAGTGAGGAAGTCCTTCATGGGCGACGGCCATGGTGGGATAGACAAGGTCGCTTCTTCGTGGACCCTTCATGGGGGGAGCCCTCCGTGGACTCGTGCAACCGTTACCTTCGCGAGTTGAAGTCTCCATCAACGTGGATGTACGATAGCACCACCTATCAGAATCATGGATATAAAAAATCTATGTGTCTCCAAATTGGGTTTGCACACTCCAATCCCATCCCTTTACATTCTTGCAACTTGCATGCTTTACTTTCCGCTGCTCATATGCTCTTGTCATGCTTGCTTGATATGTATTGTGAATGCTTAAACTTGTGCCAAAACTCCACTTCAACTTAAAGAAATTAAAAACTACAACTTTTCTTGCTAAGAGTCTATTCACCCCCCTCTAGACACCTCTACTCGATGATACAATAGCATATGGGAAAACGAACCCAATCTACGCATACTCTGGCTATCCATGGATAACGTTGGACAATTCGAAAGAATCACGGTTATAAATATGCAAATGCATGCATATTTATAGATGTAACCCTTTCGAACGGGAGACACATAGTGGTCACGCATACTGATGATTGAAGACACCTATAGCTAGCAAGTTTCATCGGCACGAAGACCAGAACAGAGCAAATGAAGGGGGGAGGAGGAGATGTCATTTTTGCTCACCCACGAACGTAGGGGCAGAGCTCTTTGAACACTAGACCCTCACAGCGATGAAATAACTGCACATTTACATCGAAAGATGAGTAACATAACCATTTTGTTTTTCCGTCGACCTAACTAAATATTTACAATAGGACGAGCAGGTTAGTGGGTTCCTTGGCGTCGATGGAACCCTAAATAGCAAGTATCATTGGTGCGGGATACATGTGGCACTCGATGTTGAACACTAGATCCACATCCCACAAGTGAAGCCAGCGCCCGGCATCCCACAACAATAGTTCTGGTGGCCGATGACGGTCGAACACCTTGGCGAATTTGTCTGGCAGCCTCTACGATGAGGATTAAAGCCAACTTTTGAAATTTCAAACAACCAAACTGACATGAGTCAGTTTGGGTGTTTCAAGTTTCAACACTTGCCTTTTAATCGTCATCGCAGAGGCTGCCAGACAAATTCGCAATGGTGTTCGACCGCCATCGACCCCGAGAACTATTGCTGTCGGACACCGGACGCCGACGTCACTTGTGGGACGTGGATGTAGTGTTCGACACCGACGTCCACATGTATCTCGCACCGACGGTACTTGCTATTTAGGGTTCCATCGACACTGAGGAACCCCCAAACTCGCTCGACCCGGTTTCGTCGGTGATCCACCCCTAATCTTCTTCTTCCTCCTCCTCTTCTTCTTCCTCTTCTTCTTCTTCTTCTTCTTCTTCTTCTTCTTTCATCTTTCTTCTTTCTTCTTAACCTAAACAAAACCTAATAAACTTAACCTAAACTAAACTAAATCTAAATCTAAAAAATAGAAACTAAACCGAAACTAAACCAAGCCTAAATTAAACTAAATCTAAAAAACGGGAAAAAGAGGGATGTCACCTTCAGGCGCGGCAGGGGGTGCCGGATGGAGGAGGGCCGAGCCGCCCGCTGCCAGGCAGGGTTCGGATCGGCCGGGCGCCTCGGCGACGCGGGGCGCCGACGGCAGCGGAGTGGGCGTCGTGCGGAGGGGCGCGCGCTTCGCCTGGCCGGGCGGGGCGAGAAGGGGCGGGGCGGCCCAAGCGCGGACGAGGCGGCCCGGCGGAGCGGCGTGGCGCTCGGGCACGACTGGCCGGCCACGGTGCATGCAGGAGGAGAGAGAGGGTGAAGGAGAGGACGTGGGGCTAGCGGCTTCTTTAGTGTAGCACAACCTTTTGTCGTCCCCCAGCGGAGGCAAAAGCCTACGCTAACAACGTTAGTTGCCACTTCTTAGCCGTCGTAGCGACGCCAACATTCTTTCCGTCCTTACTACGGTAAAGAAAGTGCCGTTAGGATATCCCTCGATAGTATCCACTCTCCCATCTTGCTTCCGCTACAGTCGACGAAGGAGCCCATCTCTTAGCGACGGCACAAGAACTGCTAATGAAAGCACCAATTGATGTTAATGCGAGGAGTAGGTGTCGGTGTCAAAACCGGCGGATCTCGGGTCGGGGGTCCTGAACTGTGCGTCAAGGCCGGATGGTAACAGGAGACAAGGGACACGATGTTTTTACCCAGGTTCAGGCCCTCTCGATGGAGGTAATACCCTACTCCTGCTTGATTAATGTTGATGATATGGGAAGTACAAGAGTAGATCTACCACGAGATCAAGGAGGCTAAACCCTAGAAGCTAGCCTATGGTATGATTGTTGTATATGGAGTTGATGTCCTACGGACTACAACCCTCCGGTTTATATAGACACCGGATAGGGTTAGGGTTACACAGAGTCGGTTACAATGGTAGGAGATCTTGAATATCCGCATCGCCAAGCTTGCCTTCCACGCCAAGGAAAGTCCCATCCGGACACGGGACGAAGTCTTCAATCTTGTATCTTCATAGTCCAGGAGTCCGGCTGAAGGTATAGTCCGGCTACCCGAACACCCCCTAATCCAGGACTCCCTCAGTAGCCCCCGAACCAGGCTTCAATGACGATGAGTCCGGCGCGCAGATTGTTCGGCATTGCAAGGCGGGTTCTTCTCCAAATCTTGTGTACCTGTAGGAATAATGTCCGATTTTTGTAATGTAGTGCTCCTCGGCTTCCACGCCCAATAATGGCCGTCTTCCACGTGTCAAACGAATGCGAAAAGCCAGGGTTTTTACATCCACACCCCTAGCCGTATAAACGAGCCGCCTATTTAACGGGATGGGGATTTAGGTCCAAACCACATCTTCTCCTTTCCGCGAGTTATCATCAGAGCGCTTCCAGCAAAGGTCCATTCCAACATGACCAGCCGTCGCAGCTCCTCCCCTCGCCCCTCCGGTCCCAAACCCGGGGACTGGGAGAGTTGCACCATCCCGCATAGCGAGTTAGCGTCACTTCAGGCCAAGGGATTTCTCCCTCAGGCATACATGGTCCCGGTCCGAGCCGGTCTCGCCACCTATAATGGCGGAAAACAAGCGGAGAGCACCCCCAATCCTTCTAAAGGAGAGCGGGTGTGCCTCGTCCCCTATCTAATAAGGGGACTGGGATTTCCAATTCACCCATTTCTCCGCGGGCTTCTGGAGTTCTACGGCCTCCAGCTGCACAATCTCACGCCCGCCTCCGTATTGCATATTGCGGGTTTCGTCGCCCTTTGCGAGCTATTTTTAGGCGTTGAGGCTCATTTCGCGCTGTGGAAGAGGTTATTCTGCCTGGTGCCCCGTTCTAAAGAGGGGTCTATATACCAAGTGGGCGGAGCCGAAGTATGGCGCATCGCCGGGACCGGATACCTATCCGGAACCCCAAGAAGGCGTCCGAGGACTGGCCTTCGGAATGGTTTTATATAGATGACGTCCCGCTACCGGACCCTATCCGGGTCGGTCTCCCTGAGTTCAACAGTGCTCCATTGAAGAAACGCTTGAGCTGGCGTCCGCGGAGCTCTCAGAGAGAAAGCGACAGAGACGTCCTTTACCTGATGGGCCGGATAAGACTGTTGGCTCATTCCGGACTAACCATGATTGGAGTCATGGCCGCATGCATTATGCGGGGGGTGCAGCCACTTCAATATAGAGGCCACCCCATGTGGGATTTCAACGGGGAGGATGACGCCACCGTTACGGTCGTAAGGGGCCGGCCTCAGCTGCCGCCCTAGTAAAGATCTTATCCTCTTTGTACAAGGGAGAAAAGGAGGAATTCCTCCGCGTCAACCCGCAGGCCGGATTTACTATGTACGATCCTCCAAGTTGGGTAAGTGAACAACTGCGCTTGCCCGTTTGTTTTACTCCCACGGTTAGATATGTAGTCTAACGACTTCAATGCAGGAACTGCGACAGGTGGTAAAGGATATAAACAGCCGCCCTCCACAAGCCCGAGGACCCAGAACGGTCCCTCGATCCGGACTCCGAAGAGGATCCGGACATATCGGTGGAGCTTATCGACGGGGTGTTCCATCAGCTAAGCAAGGACAATACCTTGGTAGCCATCACGGCTGATTACCCAGGGTTAATCCCGGCCTCCCAGGTGACAGAAACCGGTTCCCTTGAGAGCCATCCACTCTCACGTATTCCGGTGTTTCTGACGACAACCGTGTTTTGCAGGGGAGATTTCCGAGGCAGGAGGCCGAACCTGCGGCGGCTAGCCAACGAGGGGCCGCAGGGCCCCGTGGGGCAAAAAGGAATGTAGTCCGGACTGAGATGCCGGCGCAAAGGTATAGCGCACCCTCTGTTTCCCTGGTGTTATTCTGTCAGGGCATATTAACGTTCGTGCTATCTTCAGAACGAAGAGACCTCGCCGGACTACATCCGGAGAGGTTGCCAATCGCGCCTCCACCAGCCAGGCTCCAACGTCTGGCCAGGAAGCGGAGGCGAGCACAAGGCGCGCACCGGACGCTCCTCCGACAGAGGATGCGGACAGGCTGTCTGCCACAAATTCTGAAGTGGAGAGTGCCATGAACCACAGGCGTCGCCGGACAGTTCTACGCGACGCTTGTTTCTCCCAAGAGGCTTTAGATGCCTTTAATTCGGGAGATGCGTACCTCCGTGCCGCTCAAAATGGTTTAGCCAGAGCCACGGAGCAGTATGTAAAAGACATACGGGTAAGAAAATTTTGGTCAAATATATATATACCAGTAGCCCCCGAGACTTGAAACAGTTAGAGCAACTGATTTAAGGATCATTTAATATTCAGGTTCTTACAGAGAAGAATACTGTACTGTCCCAGGAGCTGGAAAAGTGCAAGGCCCAACTAGAGGCCGCACTAGCCGCAGCAGGGGAGCCCAAAGAGACCCCCTCAGGTAAGATACACTTCGAAAGATTAGTATTGTGCGGTGTGGGTGCAAATCTGACAAATCATGTTGCAGATGGCGCCGGACTCGATCCGGAAAAGCAACAACTCTTACGCCGGCTAAAGGCCGGTGAGAGTACGTTGACAAAGGTGAGGCGAGAGAAGAATGATCTTCAGGATGCCAACACCAGGCTGGACGTCGAACTTAAAGATGTTCGTGGCCAGCTGTCGGACTCCACGAAGGAGAATCAGCGGCTTCGACGCGGCATATTTAGTAAGTGCTTGAACGAACTTTGAAAAAAGAGTTCGGCGAGGAAGTCGACTAACAGAGTAATGTCTGTAGGTATGCTCACAGGTCGTCCTGCAGAGGAGATGCCCGGTTCTACGGGTGACCTTCTTCCCGAACTCATGCAACTGCACGAGCGAATTCGGCAGGCGATGCGAGGTGTTGCCCAAGCCTTATGGCCTGCCCACTCCATGCCCGAGGGCCTTGGAGAGCTTGCGGAGAAGCTGAAGGGAGCTCGGCGGCGCTTCCGGTTGTGGAAGATATCGGCCTGCCGACAAGGCGCTAGGGAAGCCTGGGCCATGGTGAAGACCCGTTTTACGAAGTCTGACCCAAACCACATGGCCGAGGTCGGACCAGTGGGGCCTGACGGGAAGGAGATCCCTGTGAGCTTAGTATACGGCCAAGTAGAGTTGGCCGCGAAGTATTCCCAGCAGGACTGTAAATTAGACAGCCTGTTAGATGGTATAGAAGAGGAATACAATCAGTCAGAATGACTATGTAATTTTGAATTGACATGTGTAATGCCTTCTAGCCGGATTGTAGATCGTTTGTCGTTGCCGACCTTTTCGCTTCAACCTCGGGACCTGACGGTCCGGAGTGTGTCCGAATACCATAGCGGTTATATAAGAACCATGGTATGCGTGGAGACCAGGCGTAGGGGTCATTAGTGCTTTATCAGACAAGTGCCCAACTAGTTATGTTATATTACATGGTTAGTAAGAAACATCTTCCAGAGAGAATAGTTCCGTTAGGGGTTCCTTTCGCTGGGAGGCATGCCCTAAAGTGCATGTCCGGACTGCGTAAAAAGACGCAGAAAAAAGCATCTGGGGGCGCATAGAATGAGTAAAAAGATCATCTTTTATCTCACCGACCGAATATTCCCTTAAGAACGCTAGCTTTCGGCTTCACCCAGTCTGAGGTACACATCCGGCTGACCCGGCAGTAACAATCGCAGAGGTGCTCCCTTTACCGCCTAGCCGAACAATCGGGAACGTAGGGGTAAGCACAGGAGCCAGGCAACCCAGCTTGGCCAAAACTTAAGTCATATCGATGCATATAATGGTGAAGAAAAAGGTACATGCGGAAGTTTGACGCATGTGTTGGGCGTGAAGCCCGTATAAATAAGCTTCTGTTAAAGAAGCCCCCAGGTTTAATGAGCGCGAGTGGCGCGTCACTAGATGAGCCTTTAAGGGCTATAAAAGAAAAGAGGGGAAGGAGAGAAATGTAAGACAGAAAAATGCAAAAAATGGACAGAGGAAGGAGACGAACACAGAGTCCGGCGCTAGGCATAGAATCTTCGGAGACGGGTGGCGTTCCACGGGTTCGGCTCGAGTCGGTTATCCGACGCATCTCGCAGGCGGTACGCCCCGCCAGTCAGGACTTGGTCGATTATGAATGGACCTTCCCACTTGGGCTTGAGTTTGTCCTTTTTCTTATCCGGCAGGCGTAGAACTAGTTCGCCAACATTGTAATTTTTGGCCCGTACTTCTCTGCTTTGATATCTTCGGGCCTGCTGTTGATAAAATGCGGAACGGGCTTTTGCCACATCACGCTCCTCCTCCAAGGCGTCCAAGTTGTCCTGCCGATCGAGCTCGGCTTCTCTTTCTTCGTACATGCGCACTCTAGGTGAGTCATGAATTATGTCGCAGGGCAGAACTGCCTCTGCGCCGTACACCATAAAAAATGGTGTGTATCCGGTGGTGCGATTTGGCGTGGTCCGCAGCCCCCATAGCACGGAGTCGAGCTCCTCTACCCAGTGCGTGTTAGATTCCTTGAGGGACCGCACCAGTCTGGGTTTAATGCCGCTCATGATAAGACCATTTGCATGTTCGACCTGGCCGTTGGTTTGTGGGTGATAGACGGAAGCATAATCGAGCTTGATGCCCATGTTTTTGCACCAGAGTTTTACCTCGTCGGCGGTAAAGTTTGTACCGTTATCGGTTATGATGCTGTGGGGGACGCCATAACGGTGTACAACCCCGGATATGAAGTCTATCACAGGTCCGGATTCGGCCGTTTTAACAGGCTTGGCTTCTATCCATTTGGTGAATTTATCCACCATGACCAGTAAGTATTTTTTCCTATCGGTCCCACCTTTAAGGGGTCCGACCATGTCAAGCCCCCAGACCGCAAAAGGCCAGGTGATGGGTATAGTTTGGAGTGCGGTGGGTGGCATATGGCTTTGGTTGGCAAAAAGTTGGCAACCAGCGCATCGTTGGACTAGGTCCTGAGCGTCTGCCCGGGCCGTCGGCCAATAAAAGCCTGTACGGAAAGCCTTGCTAACAAGGGACCGAGCAGCGGCGTGGTGACCACCGAGTCCGGCATGAATTTCAGCCAGAAGGTTCCGCCCTTCCTCTTCGGAGATGCACCTTTGAAGGACTCCGGTAGTGCTTTTCTTATAAAGCTCTCCCTCATGGACTCTATAGGCTTTAGATCGCCGCACTATGCAGCGGGCCTCGTTTTGGTCCTCCGGGAGTTCCTGCCTAGTAAGGTAGGCTAGGAATGGTTCTGTCCACGGGGCGATGACCGCCATTATTACGTGGGCTGAAGGTGTAATTTCATTGGCAGAGCCTCCAATTGTGTCAGATTGTTCGGCGTCGAGTGGTGCGGCTGGGTCCGGGCTGTTATTTGCGGGTTCCCCCTCCCATGCTACGGATGGCTTGAACAATCTTTCCAAAAAGATGTTGGGGGGACTGCATCGCGTTTTGCTCCGATGCGTGCCAGGACGTCCGCTGCTTGATTGTTTTCTCGGGCTATATGGTGAAACTCCAGCCCTTCGAACCGAGCTGACATTTTTAGGACGGCGTTGCGGTAAGCTGCCATTTTTGGGTCCTTGGCGTCGAAGTCTCCATTTATTTGGGATATCGCGAGGTTTGAATCCCCGCGTACCTCTAGGCGCTGGATACCCATGGATACTGCTATCCGGAGACCATGTAGGAGGGCCTCATATTCGGCTGCATTGTTGGAATCCATGTACATGATCTGGAGCACATATTGGACTGTGTCTCCTGTGGGGGACGTCAGGACGACGCCAGCCCCCAGTCCGGCCAACATTTTGGAGCCGTCGAAATGCATAATCCAGTTTGAATATGTGCCGTACTCTTTAGGGAGCTCGGCCTCCGTCCATTCTGCGACGAAGTCGGCCAAAACTTGCGATTTAATAGCTCGCCGTGGCTTATAGGTTATATCGAACGGGAGAAGCTCGATGGCCCATTTTGCAATCCGGCCCGTTGCATCGCGGTTGTTGATAATATCGTTGAGTGGTACTTCCGAGGCTACTGTTATGGAACACTCTTGAAAGTAGTGTCGTAGCTTCCGGGATGCCATGAATACCGCGTATGCAATCTTTTGATAATGCGGGTACCGTGATTTGCATGGAGTGAGGACGGTGGATACGTAGTAGACCGGCCTTTGAAGGGGGAATTTGTGTCCATCCGTTTCCCGCTCGACAACGAGTACTGCGCTGACAACTTGATGTGTTGCTGCAATGTACAATAACATTGGTTCGCCGGTGTTCGGCGCGGCCAGGACTGGGTTTGTTGCCAATATGGCTTTTATTTCATCAAGTCCGGCCGTGGCGGCATCCGTCCACTCGAAGTGTTCGGTGCGCCGAAGGAGGCGATAGAGGGGTAGTGCCTTTTCTCCCAAGCGGGAGATGAAGCGGCTTAAAGCCGCCACGCATCCGGTTAATTTTTGTATTTGTTTGAGGTCCTTTGGGATATCCAATTGTGACAAAGCTCGGATCTTGGCTGGATTTGCTTCAATTCCTCTACCGGATACAATGAAGCCCAAGAGCTTTCCGGCTGGAACGCCGAAGACGCATTTTTCCGGGTTGAGCTTGATGTCATATTTTCGGAGGTTATCGAATGTAAGCCTCAAGTCGTCTACTAGAGATTCGACATGTCTTGATTTGACGACCACATCATCCACATACGCCTCCACTGTTTTGCCGATCTGATTTGCCAGACATGTCTGGATCATGCGCTGATATGTTGCGCCGGCGTTTTTTAGCCCGAAGGGCATTGTGTTGAAGCAGAATGGGCCGTATGGTGTGATGAATGCTGTTGCAGCTTGGTCTGATTCTGCCATCTTGATTTGATGGTAACCGGAGTATGCGTCGAGGAAACACAACAAATCGTGTCCTGCGGTGGCATCGATAATTTGATCGATGCGGGGGAGGGGGAAGGGATCCTTTGGGCAAGCCTTGTTAAGGTCTTTAAAGTCGACACACAGGCGCCAGGATTTGTCCTTCTTTGGTACCATCACCAGGTTTGCTAGCCAGTCCGGATGTTTTATGTCTCTGATGAATCCGGCCTCCAATAGCTTGGCTAGCTCCTCTCCCATAGCCTGTCTCTTGGGTTCGGAAAAACGCCGAAGGGCTTGTTTGACAGGTTTAAATCCTTTTAGGATATTTAAGCTGTGTTCGGCCAGCCTGCGTGGGATCCCTGGCATGTCTGAAGGGTGCCAGGCGAAGATGTCCCAGTTCTCTCGTAGGAACTCTCGCAGTGCGGCGTCTGCATCAGGGTTCAGTCGTGCCCCGATTGAAGCTGTTTTATTGGGGTCCGTTGGATGGACCTGGAATTTGACTATTTCGTCGGCTGGCTTGAAGGATGTGGATTTGGATCTCTTATCGAGTATCACATCATCCCTGTTAACCGTGGAGCGCAGCGCAGTCAGTTCCTCGGCCACTAAGGCTTCGGATAGCGCCTCAAGGGCTAATGCGGCCGTCTTGTTTTCGGCGCGGAGTGCTATGTCCGGATCACTAGCTAGAGTGATAATTCCATTCGGCCCGGGCATCTTAAGCTTCATGTACCCGTAATGGGGTATTGCTTGGAAGATTGTGAATGCTTCGCCCTAGTAAAGCGTTATATCCGCTCTTAAACGGGGCCACCTGAAACGTGACTTCTTCGGACCTGTAATTATCCGGCGTGCCGAACACCACATCTAGTGTGATTTTTCCTGTGCAGCGCGCTTCCCGACTGGGGATTATTCCTCTAAAGGTTGTGCTGCTTCGCTCGATGCGGTTCCAGTCTATTTCCATTTTTTGAAGGGTTTCCTCATAAATGAGGTTCAGTCCGCTGCCTCCATCCATGAGCACCTTGGTGAGGCGAAAGCCGTCCACTATGGGACTGAGGACCAATGCGGCTGGTGCTCGGGCTGTTCGGAATCTAGGTTCATCACTTGCGTTGAAGGTAATAGCAGTGTCGCTCCATGGATTTATTGTTGCAACTTGATAGACTTCGGCGAGGCTGCGGAGTGTTCTTTTTCGCATATTGTTTGATGCGAAAGTCTCGAAGACTGTGAGAACGGTACTGGTGTCCTCGGGCTGGCTTTCTGCGGCCTCCAGAATTAAGAGGTCCTCGCCAATTTTGGCCACCTGCCGGAGTATCCAACATGCTCTAAGGCTGTGAGTTGGTGTGGCGTCCTCTGTACTGTGAATTCTACAGGGTCCATCAAGCCACCTTTCCAGTACGGTTCCATGCCCTGTAGAGGGTTTTGGCTTTTTGGTGTTTATCCCGGGTGTCCTATGATGATGCACCCTCTTAGTTCGGACGGGATTACTATTCAAGGCCGGATTATCCCAAAACTTTATTTCGGTTTTCCAGGCGCTTTCCATCACACAGTATTTTTGTACTATGGACGCCAAGTCAGCGAAGCGTGTAATATCACGACGACTTACGGCGTTAAGGATTCCCTCGTCCGTGCAATTACTGCAGAAAATTGAGATTGCGTCTCCCTCGCGGCAATCCTTTATCCTGTTCATAACCAGGAGGAATCTGGCCCAGTAATGATGTACTGTTTCCTCGGGCCTCTGCCTGATTTGGGAGAGATCGCTTATGTTCGGGTGGGCGGGTGTCGTTGAATCTGAAACCTCACCCAATCCAAGATTCGGAGGCCGAAGAGTTTCCGAACTCTGAAGTTCGGATTCTTGGATGTTGTCCAACGAATCTAGCCCGTTGCCTGATCCTAAGCTCAGGTCTTGAGTTACATCCTCCTCTCCGCGGGTATCCGGCTTGGAGGAGTCGGGAATTCGGACGTAGCTAGTCCTTAAAATAGATGAAGGGTCGCCGCACTGCGCCTCTACCACGGCAACGTGGTGGGTGACTTGGGGAGAGTTAATTTCTCTTAGATCGGGTTTAAGCCCAACCTGGTCGTAATCCGTAGCGACCCCCAGGGCGGCGATGCGATCCAAGAGCTCGTTTACGGAAGAGAGCTCCATTGGATCTAGCTGCTCGACGAGCTCCGAGCTGACGTGTAGGTTGCTTTTGATGACCCGAGAGGTCACCGTCGGCGCAACAGCCGAACAGGCGGTCATGAGGAAACCACCTAGCCGGAGGGTTTGGCCGACAGCCAAGGCTCCCTTAGCAACGGCGCCGTCTTTAAAGACGGGAGGAGGCATCCTTCCTGATTGTGACGGCACAGAGGAACTCTCAATGAAAGCACCAATGTCGGTGTCAAAACCGGCGGATCTCGGGTAGGGGGTCCCGAACTGTGCGTCAAGGCCGGATGGTAACAGGAGACAAGGGACACGATGTTTTTTACCCAGGTTCGGGCCCTCTCGATGGAGGTAATACCCTACTCCTGCTTGATTAATATTGATGATATGGGTAGTACAAGAGTAGATCTACCACGAGATCAAGGAGGCTAAACCCTAGAAGCTAGCCTATGGTATGATTGTTGTGTATGGAGTTGATTGCCTACGGACTACAACCCTCCGGTTTATATAGACACCGGATAGGGTTAGGGTTACACAAGAGTCGGTTACAATGGTAGGAGATCTTGAATATCCGCATCGCCAAGCTTGCCTTCCATGCCAAGGAAAGTCCCATCCGGACACGGGACGAAGTCTTCAATCTTGTATCTTCATAGTCCAGGAGTCCGGCTGAAGGTATAGTCCGGCTACCCGAACACCCCCTAATCCAGGACTCCCTCACCACTCAAAACATTAATCTCTTGTAATGCATGACTCTTTTTACTAGTAGATCTATTGGTGTGCCATTGAGAATAATTAACCATAATATTATCTAGGAGTTTAGTAGCTTCTCCTAAAGTAATTTCCATAAAAGTGCCTCCCGCGGCCGAATCTAAAAGATTTCTAGAAGCAAAATTCAATCCAACATAATTTTTTTGTATAATCATCCTTAAATTCAAACCATGTGTAGGGCAATTACGTATCATTAATTTCATCCTATCCCAAGCTTGTGCAACATGATCATGATCAAGTTGCTTAAAATTAATAATATTGTTTCTAAGAGAGATGATCTTAGCGGGAGGAAAATACTTAGAGATAAAAGCATCTTTGCACTTATTCCATGAATCAATACTATTTTTAGGCAAAGAGGAGAACCAAGTTTTAGCACGATCTCTAAGTGAAAATGGGAATAGCTTCAATTTAACAATATCATTATCCACATCTTTCTTCTTTTGCATATCACATAAATCAACAAAGCTGTTTAGATAAGTAGCGACATCTTCACTAGGAAGGCCAGCAAATTGATCTTTCATGACAAGATTCAGCAAAGCAGTATTAATTTCACAAGATTCGGCATCGGTATGAGGAGCAATTGGAGTGCTAATAAAATCATTATTGTTGGTATTGGAAAAGTCACACAATTTAGTATTGTCTTGAGCCATCGTGACAAACAATCAATTGAACACACAATCACACAAGAGGCAAGCGAAAGAAGGAGAAGAGAAAAAGGGCGAACGGAAAAGAGGCGAATAAAATGGCAAGGGTGAAGTGGGGGAGAGGAAAACGAGAGGCGTATGGCAAATAATGTAATGCGAGGGATAAGAGTTTGTGATGGGTACTTGGTATGTCTTGACTTATGCGTAGATCTCCCCGGCAACGGCGCCAAAAATCCTTCTTGCTACCTCTTGAGCATGCATTGGTTTTCGCTTGAAGAGGAAAGGGTGATACAGCAAAGGAGCGTAAGTATTTCCCTTAGTTTTTGAGAACCAAGGTATCAATCCAGTAGGAGACTACATGCAAGTCCCTCGTACCTGCACAAACAATCAAGAAACTTGCAACCAACGCGATAAAGGGGTTGTCAATCCCTTCATGACCACGTGCAAAAGTGAGATCTGATAAAGATATCAAGATAAATATTTTTGGTATTTTGGTTGTATAGATTGAAAAGTAAAGATTGCAAAATTAATGGTAACAGAAATTGGCAAGTTGATGGGAAAAATAATATAATGGAGAATAGACCTGGGGCCATAGGTTTCACTAGTGGCTTCTCTCAAGATAGCATAATCTATGGTGGGTGAACAAATTACTGTTGAGCAATTGGTAGAAAAGCGCATAGTTATGAGAATATCTAGGCATGACCATGTATATAGGCATCACGTCCGTGACAAGTAGACCGAAATGATTCTGCATCTAATACTATTAGTCCACACGTCGACCACTATCCAGCATGCATCGCGAGTATTAAGTTCATAAGAACGGAGTAACGCATTAGGCAAGATGACATGATGTAGAGGGATAAAGTCAAGCAATGTGATATAAACCCCATCTTTTTATCCTCGATGGCAACAATACAATACGTGCCTTGCTGCCCCTACTGTCACTGGGAAAGGACACCGCAAGATTGAACCTAAAGCTAAGCACTTCTCCCATTGCAAGAAAGATCAATCTAGTAGGCCAAACCAAACTGATAATTCGAAGAGACTTGCAAAGATATTTAAATCATGCATCAAAGAATTCAGAGAAGAATCCAATATTGTTCATAGATAATCTTGATCATAAACCCACAATTCATCGGATCTCGACATACACACCGCAAAATGAATTACATCGAATAGATCTCCAAGAGAATCGAGGAGAACTTTGTATTGAGATCCAAAGAGAGAGAAGAAGCCATCTAGCTAATAACTATGGACCCGGAGAGGCTATGGTGTTGATGTATAAGCCCTCCGTGATCGATTCCCCCTCTGGCGGAGCGCCGGAAAAGGCCCCAAGATGGGATCTCACGGGTACATAAGGTTGTGGCGGTGGAAATAGGGTTTCGTGGTGCTCCTGGATGTTTTCAGGGTATATGATTATATATAGGCGAAAGAAGTAGGTAGGTGGAGCTGCAAGGGGCCCATGAGGGTGGGGGGCACGCCCTCCTACCTCGTGGCTTCCTCGCTGCTTCCTTGACGTCCACTCCAAGTCTCCTAGATTGTGTTTGTTCCAAAAATGATCCTCGCGAAGGTTTTATTCCATTTGGATTCTGTTTGATATTCCTTTTCTGTGAAACAGTGAAATAAGCAAAAAAAACATCAATTTGCACTAGACCTTCAGTTAATAGGTTAGTCCCAAAAATAATATAAAAGTGCATAATAAATCCCATTAAACATCCAAAACAAATAATATAATATCATGGAACAATCAAAAATTACAGATACGTTGGAGACGTATTCATCCGGCCACAGCAGCATCAGAATGCGTCGCCCCCCAAGCTGTCTCCTCAGGACGGCTTTCCAGGGTCCCGGTGGGTGGCACCTCAGGAGCACTGAGTGGTGCCGATTCCTCAGTAGCAGCATCACCATCGCCCGACAGCAACCGCCCCCTACGCGTGCTCCAAGGGCGGGCCCCGCGCTCGCAGCAGGAAGGGGGGCCACAAAGACAGGGCTCTCTCGAGGCCCTTCAAGGCCATCTGGGCGTGGTCCCCATTCGTTGAAAAGGGGCATCTTCTTCACGAACTCCACCTTGTTCGAGCAGCAGTACAATTACAGCCCTCCTTAGGTAGGTTGGCTGGCATTGGGTCACCCGTCAGGAGCTCGAGCATCGTGCGCTGCGCCTTAGGAGGAAGAGCTGGAGCCTGAAGCCTCATGCGGTCCCTGTAGCCAGAAAAGGTCCACATTGGCCGAGAGTGGTGCTGAAGCGGAGTGATGCGACACCGGATGAACTCCTTCACCATCATGGGTGCCGTCACGCCAAGGTCCTTCAACCTGGTGAACCGGAGCCAGACATGGGCGAGCCGCCGATTGGTGAGCTTCGCGTGCCCCTAGCCGGAGCTCGGAGCAGCTGGAACCCAAGGGAGCAGTAGCAGGGGGCTGCGCACGCCAACGTCCATGAACACCCACCTCCTCCTGAAGCCTCCGATGTCTGGCGAGATCTCGAAGTCAATCCCTGAGCCGGCCGTTGCCGCGACGGCATGGAAGGATACACACCCAGAGTGTTGAAGAGGGTCTGTCAGGTGCAGCGAGAAGAAGTGGCGAAGCAGAGCCATAGAAGGGGCAATGCCCACCATGGCCTCATAGACAAAGGCAAAGACGACAAGGAGGAGGATGGATTTGGGATCGAGATGCAACACTTTAGTCTGGTAGTGCGAGAGCACTGCATTGAAGAAATTGGAGAAGGGGGGAACCAAGCCTGCTAGAGGGCGTGGAGATGGATGGGAACCTTGGTGGCCGTCATGTCTACTTCGGCTCGGGAGGTAGGCCAGGCCACCGTTGCCCCCCACTGATTGAAATCAGTGGCGAGTGCCGGGCGCACCTTGCCCATCGCCTCTTGGTTGAGCACCACCAACCGCTCGATAGTGGGCTCAAGGACTGGCGTCGTAGGGGCCAAGGTACGGGACTCCTTCCTTGCCTTCTTGCGGCTTGGTGCCATGGCGGCATGGGGAGTTGGTGTCAGATTGAGCCGGGGAAAGAGATCTGTAGCCTTCTGGGAGATGAGGGAGCGGCGGAAAGTGTTGCCCGTAAGGGATGAGGAGCTATGGAGACGACGGTAGTTGCCTAGCCAGGCAGAAATCGAGGCTGCATGGGGAAGTGGAGGTGCCCACATCCCATCAGTTGCCATACATCAATCGAGGTCGCAGGCTATGGGGGCCCACGGTGCTCCACACTTGCCCCTCGGCTTCGCCTCGAAGCCAAGTCCGAGCGCTCCTTAGGCCCGGGGGCTACTCTCGGTGTTCTGGGAATGGCGGTCCCCAGACTTGCCTGCCTGCGGCCAGGTGTGGCCCATCTTCACCAGTAAACACACAAGACCCTCACGAGGGGCAAAGCCTCGCGAGGTGGCCGACACAAGACCTCCTCAGGGGCAGCCTTACTAGGCTGGCTCATGAGGAGCGGAGAGATCAGGGCAAAGGGCACCTCGTGAGGTTCCCGTGACGTGAGCCATGACGACCAAGGCCGGGCGGGTGCCAGGTGGGCACCAGTGGGCGCAGAGAACCAGTTGCCTCTTAGGTGCTAAGGGAGTAGGCGCAGACGATGAGTCCCAAGGCATCAGGGAAAGTTTTCCATATCGGTGCAACAAGACCAAGACTAGCAGGACGGCAGGACGGAGGTCATCGCGGAGCCCACGATAGTGTCAACACAAGAGCCTTTGGTAGGCGAAGACCACCTTTTGTTAGGATGGGTTGTACTAGCTCCCCCCCTTCAAATTGGTCGTTGTGGGATCCCTTCCCACATGATATTTGGGAAGAGGACCAGGGCCCCTATAAATAGGACTAGCCACCACCGTAGGGATCATCTCATTTGAGACTAGATCCATTCCACCCACATATGCACCAGCTCACCAAGCTCAAGAACACCTCTCCTTAGGAGGCTGTTCTTCCCTTGTACTTGTTCATCCTCGGCCTACAAGGCAATCCACCACACCACACTTGAGTAGGGTAATACACCACATCGGTGACCCAAACTAGTATAAACTCTTGTGTCCCTTGTTCTGCGGGTTCGGCGAGTTAGGCTTTAGGATTGTTGCGAGAGCGTGAGCTGTGGGGAGAGATCTTCACGCGCACCCCAGTGTTCGAACCTTAAGGGTTTTGCCGAAACCCGAAATCCGACACAGTCAGGGGGGAAACGTTTTTTTCACGAAATACGGTGGCCCATCCCGTGGGTCCCTTCTGTCACATGGAGGAATCATTATTTTCCGCGTAATAAGGAGGCACTTCCTTGCTGCGGCCGTGGACCCAGCTGTCAGCCTCTCCACGTATAGTACTCTTCCGATGGAAGTCATTCCTTGACCACGCCGTGCCGAGAGCACCAGGGCGGTGGAAGACGACTGTTGGAAATATGCCCTAGAGGCAATAATAAAATGGTTATTATTATATTTCCTTGTTCATGATAATTGTCTATTGTTCATGCTATAATTGTGTTATCCGGAAATCGTAATACATGTGTGAATACATAGACCACAACATGTCCCTAGTAAGCCTCTAGTTGACTAGCTCGTTGATCAATAGATGGTTACGGTTTCTGACCATGGACATTGGATGTCATTGATAACGGGATCACATCATTAGGAGAATGATGTGATGGACAAGACCCAATCCTAAGCATAGCACAGATCGTGTAGTTCGTCTGCTAAAGCTTTTCTAATGTCAAGTATCTTTTCCTTAGACCATGAGATTGTGCAACTCCCGGATACCATAGGAATGTTTTGGGTGTGCCAAATGTCACAACGTAACTGGGTGGCTATAAAGGTGCACTACGGGTATCTCCGAAAGTGTCTGTTGGGTTGGCACGAATCAAGACTGGGATTTGTCACTCCGTATGACAGAGAGGTATCTCTGGGCCCACTCGGTAAGACATCATCGTAATGAGCTCAATGTGACTAAGGGGTTGGTCATGGGATGATGTGTTACGGAACGAGTAAAGAGACTTGCCGTAACGAGATTGAACAAGGTATCGGTATACCGACGATCGAATCTCGGGCAAGTGCTATATCGGTAGACAAAGGGAATTGTATACGGGATTGATTGAATCCTTGACATCGTGGTTCATCCGATGAGATCATCGTGGAACATGTGGGAGCCAACATGGGTATCCAGATCCCGCTGTTGGTTATTGGCGAGAGATGTCTCGGTCATGTCTGCATGATTCCCGAACCCGTAGGGTCTACACACTTAAGGTTCGATGATGCTAGGGTTATAGGGAAAGTTTGTATGTGGTTACCGAATGTTGTTCGGAGTCCCAGATGAGATCCCGGACATAACGAGGATTTCCAGAATGGTTCGGAGACAAAGATTTATATATGGGAAGTCCTTATTCGGTCACCAGAAGTGTTCGGGGGTTTATCGGTATTGTATCGGGACCACCGAAAGGGTTCCGGGGGTCCACCGGGAGGGTCCACCTGCCCCGGAGGGCCCTATGGGCTGAATATTGAGGGGAACCAGCCCCTAGGTGGGCTGGGCTCCAACCCCCCTAGGGCCCATGCGCCTAGGGTTTGGGGGAACCCTAAAAGGGGCGCCCCCTTTGGCTTGGGGGGCAAGCCTCCCCCCTTGGCCGCCGCCCCCCTCTAGATCCATCTGGTGGTGGCCCGGACCCCCCTCTCCCTTGCCCCTATAAATAGAGGGGAGGTGGGAGGGCAGCCGCACCACATCCAAGGCACAGCCCTCCCCCTCCCCAACACCTCCTCCTCCTCCTACGACGCTTGGCGAAGCCCTGCCGGAGTACCACGCTGCTCCAACACCACCATCCCGTCGTGCTGCTGCTGGACGGAGTCTTCCCCAACATCTTCCTCTCTCCTTGCTGGATCAAGGCGTGGGAGACGTCATCGGGCTGCACGTGTGTTGAATGCGGAGGCGCCATTGTTCGGCGCTTGGATCGGAATCAACCACGATCTGAATCGCCACGAGTACGACTCCCTCATCCACGTTCTTGTAACGCTTCCGTGTCGCGATCTTCAAGGGTATGAAGATGCACTCCCCTCTCTCTCGTTGCTAGTTTCTCCATAGATTGATCTTGGTGATGCGTAGAAGACGATCATGAGCTAGGTCTATGCATAGTTTCTATGCACGAGTAGAACACAAGTTGTTGTGGGCGATCGATTTTGTCAATTTACTTTGCCATTACTAGTCTTGTCTTGATTCGGTGGCATCTGGGATGAAGCGGCCCGGACCGACCTTACACGTACTCTTACGTGAGACTGGTTCCACCGATTAACATGCACTAGTTGCATAAGGTGGCTAGCGGGTGTCTGTCTCTCCCACTTTAGTCGGATCGGATTCGATGAAAAGGGTCCTTATGAAGGGTAAATAGAAATTGGCATATCACGTTGTGGTTTTGGCGTAGGTAAGAAACGTTCTTGCTAGAAACCTATAACAACACGTAAAAATTGCAACAACAATTAGAGGACGTCTAACTTGTTCTTGCAGCATATGCCATGTGATGTGATATGGCCAAAAGGATGTGATGAATGATATATGTGATGTATGAGATTGATCATGTTCTTGTAATAGGAATCATGACTTGCATTTCCATGAGTATGACAACCGGCAGGAGCCATAGGAGTTGTCTTAATTTATTTATGACCTGCGTATCAACATAAACGTCATGTAATTACTTTACTTTATTGCTAACTATAGCCATAGTAGTAGAAGTAATAGTTGGCGAGACAACTTCATGAAGACACGATGATGGATATCATGATGATGGAGGTCATGGTGTCATGCCGGTGACGATGATGATCATGGCGCCCCGAAGATGGAGGTCAAAAGGAGCAAAATGATATTGGCCATATCATGTCACTATTTGATTGCATGTGATGTTTATCATGTTTTTACATCTTATTTCTTAGAATGACGATAGCTTAAATAAGATTATCCCTCGCAATAATTTCAAGAAAGTGTTCCCCTAACTATGCACCGTTGCTAAGGTCCATTGTTCCGAAGCACCACGTGATGACCAGGTGTGATAGGTTCTAACACTCGCATACAACGAGTGTAAGCCAGATTTACACACGCAATACACTTAGGTTGACTTGACGAGCCTAGCATGTACAGACATGGCCTCGGAACATGGAAGACCGAAAGGTCGAACATGAGTCGTATAGAAGATACGATCAACATGAAGATGTTCACCGATGATTGACTAGTCCGTCTCACGTGATGATCGGACACGGCCTAGTTGACTCGGATCATGTATCACTTAGATGACTAGAGGGATGTCTATCTGAGTGGGAGTTCATTCAATAATTTTATTAGATGAACTTAATTATCATGAACATAGTCTAAAACTTTGCAATATGTCTTGTAGATCAAATGGCCCACTCTAATGTTTCCCTCAACTTCAACGTGTTCCTAGAGAAAACCAAGCTGAAAGACGATGGTAGTAACTACACGGACTGGGTCCGTAACCTGAGGATTATCCTCATAGCTGCCAAGAAAGCATATGTCCTTGAAGCACCGCTAGGTGACACACTGTTTTCCCAGCAACTCAAGACGTTATGAACGCCTGGTAGTCACGTAGTGATGATTACTCCCTGGTTCAGTGCGGCATGCTTTACAGCTTAGAACCGGGGCTCCAAAAGCGTTTTGACCAACACAGAGCATATGAGATGTTCCAAGAGCTGAAAATGGTTTTCCAAGCTCATGCCCGAGTCGAGAGATATGAAGTCTCCTGACAAGTTCTATAGTTGTAAGATGGAGGAGAACTGTTCTGTCAGCGAGCACATACTCAAAATGTCTGGGTTGCACAACCGCTTGTCTCAGCTGGGAGTCAATCTCCCGGATGACGCAGTCGTTGACAGAATCCTTCAGTCGCTGCCACCTAGCAACAAGAGCTTTGTGATGAACAATATGCAGGGATGGAAAAGACCATTCTTGAGGTATATTCAATGCTGAAATCAGCGGAGGTGGAGATCAAAAAGGAACATCAAGTGTTGATGGTGAATAAAACCACGAAGTTCAAGAAAGGCAAGGGTAAAAAGAACTTCAAGAAGGATGGCAAGGGAGTTGCCGCGCCCGGTAAGCAAGCTGCCGGGAAGAAGTCAAAGAATGGACCCAAGCCTGAGACTGAGTGCTTTTGTTGCAAGGGAAACAGTCACTGGAAGCAAAACTGCCCCAAGTACTTAGCGGATAAGAAGGCCGACAATACCAAAGGTATATGTGATATATATTTATTGATGTGTACTTAACCAGCGCTCGTAGTAGCTCCTGGGTATTTGATACCGGTGCGGTTGATCATATTTGCAACTCAAAACAAGAGCTGTGGAATAAGCGGAGACTGGCGAAGGACGAGGTGACGATGCGCGTTGGGAATGGTTCCAAGGTCGATGTGATCGCCATCGGCACGCTACCTCTACATTTACCTACGGGATTAGTTTTAAACCTCAATAATTGTTATTTAGTGCCATCATTGAGCATGGACATTGTATCTGCATCTCGTTTAATGCGAGATGGCTACTCATTTAAATCTGAGAATAATGGTTGTTCTATTTATATGAGAGATATGTTTTATGGTCATGCCCTGCTGGTCAATGGTTTATTCTTATTTAATATCGAACGTGATGGTACACATATTCATAGTGTGAATGCCAAAA
>NC_053022.1:476731838-476961693 GCF_003073215.2 Triticum urartu
CGCAAGAGCGGTCGGCGGGTGCGGCGTGCTGCTGTGGGAGGTTGTGGGTGCGGACGGTGGCCTGGGCAGCGTACAACTAGCCGGAACTGTGCGACAGCGTCGAGGGCGTGGTGGCCGGGAGTGTTGGTTGTTGATAGGAGAGGGGGGAATGGCCTATGTGCCACTGACTAAAATGGGACGCACGCGAAAGAAAAAAGAAACAGACGCGCGCAGACGGCATGCTGCACACGCGGCAAGAGTGCTGTTCGCCGCAGCCAAAGAAAGTGACCAAACAAACCACGCTCGCGGCTCGTCTAATCCTCATCCCCCTCCCGCCTCCCAAACCGAGTCCACCAAAAATTTCCCGCGCGGCCACGCCAAATTCCCCTTCTCCCCCACCGCTCGCGCCTCCCGCCCGGCCGAGCCCCCAACACAACGCCCGCCGCGCGCGATCTGCCGTCCCCGCCGTCCCCAGGCTCCAGCCGTGGCAGATCCGGCCCTGTCCCGCAGCGCCATTCCGTCGAACACTTCGTGCGCGGCGGCAGGAGGGCCTGGAGGAGGAGGCGCAGGATGTACGCGAGGCGCGCGTCGCAGCTGCTGAAGGAGCTCGACGCCTGCGAGCCCGGCCAGCTCGTGGTTTTCAACGTAATTCTTCGCCTCTCTACTCCATACGCGCTCGCAGTCCCTGGTCGCTGGCTTTGAATCCGGGTCCGCGGTGCTCTGGTTACCTTGATGCGTCTGTTTTAGGGCCCAATTTTGCTCAATCTGGTTTTGTTAGGTGTCTGTATGCGAGAAATTGGATTTATAAACTGTCTATTTTACAGCCCTATGGGAATTGTTATGTTCTCGCATCCTATGCGGTTTGTTATGTGTTTACTCCTAAGAGCTCCGGATCTCCAGACAAGCCTTAGGGTTCTGCATCCTTGTTACTATGTTAGAGCGGAATTTCGTTGAATTTTGTTTGTGAGAGTATTATTTATCAGCAAGTGTTATGTGCTGGCACCTGAACTGCACAAAGCCTCGGTACAATTGTTAGTGATTGGTCCGGCTTTAAGGTTATGGCAGCTGTTAACCAACATCTGTTTACTCTCAAGTGCTTCACGCCACTCTTCCTTGCAATTGTGTGAGCCAACCCATACCGGCTAAACTGCATGGTTCATGGTACCGAATTCCATGATTTTTTTTAGAAACGAATTCCATGATATTGCTGTCAAAGTATTCATTACTTGTGCGAATGATAAATTGTACTGCCGTGACATCTTTAGGACGGAACTTTGGCATTAGCTGCAGCACTGCGTCATATTCTTGTACTGTTTTGGCAGTATGATTATGGTAGCTACAGTTCCTTTTAATTTGTCCATTATGCTGATCCCTAACTTGTTGTCTTATGGAATTTGCAGAGCGATGTATTTGATCAGGTCATTAGAGAGTGCGGTGAGCACAATGCACAGTTTCAGGCATTGATCAGGTACTTGCACCCTATTAGAATGTTGATGCTCATATAACCTCGACCTGTGAGTAACCGATTAATTTCACCATTTCATCAGCAAAATAAACTAACTGCATTGAACCAACAGCATCCTTAGTTGCTATCCTCACATCAAAGTGTACAGACTATTCAAACGCCTGATCTGCTTTATGTTTATGACAGAAAAATGGTGGAGCAAAATTTAGACATTGAAACAACAAGAAACGAAGACCACTATGGTGCAGCTATCCACCATCTCTCGCTGCTCCGCAACAAAAGATGCCTCATGGCTTACATGTACACTATTCAAATCTCACATCGGGCTCTCTCTCCCCTTCAATGCTGATTATACATGCTTAACCTGCTTTTGGGTGTACACTAGCTGAAATCATTGTAACCAACTAGGTACAACCGAGCAGAAACTATTCGGAGTTTTAGATGGAAAATTGGTCCTGTGCTTCCTCATGAAATACAAGAAAAGCTCAATTTTTCAGAGAAAGAGTACTTCAGAAGCCACTCTTCAGCCATTAAGTCTTATATCTCAGAGATGGATATAGATTTAACAGTGGTATGTATGTTTCCTGTTTCATTCACTTTTTGTTGATGAACACGATTACTGGACTTTTTTGTACATTTTTTATAGGACATGGTACCCCCCAAGGATCCTTATATCCAGGTTCGGGTGCTGGAGGACATTGGTGAAGTATCTCTTGGTGACCATTCTGTGTCATTGACAAAAAATTCACTCCATTTCCTTAGACGCACAGATGCAGAACAATTTATATCACAGGTTTGCTATCTGTTACACTGTATTTTCCCACTCCTGAATGTTTCCAGTGCGAATAATATTCTGTTTAATTTTAATAGGGTCTCATGGAAGAATTTCTGGAGTAGGGATCACATATGATGTAAAATAGGTATTGCTCCTCAGTCCTCACTATGATCTTGTTAGTTACTTATAAACAGGAGCAAAAACGCAATACATTGACCAGTGCTGGCAGCATGTCTTAGACACGAAAAGGCTTGATGGTTACTTAACTCTTTTTCACTTGACATATGGCTTGTACTATTAGCTACCAACTTTGAACTTGTGGACCTTATTTTTTTTGAATCAATGTCTGTGAACTGCAGATTTTAAGTACCACCCACAACATTTTCTTCGCTGCTGCTGTCTGGTGGAATATGCACTCTTGAGGTTCTCATCAAGACTGCGTGAAAAAGGAAAGAACATATGCTATCTTCGGATGTTAAGGCATGAGGGCAACACAAGGCACTGAACTGTGGAGCTCCAGCCTAGTTGGTAGTGATGACTTGTAGTCTTTAGATGAATGGCTTAATCTTGTTGTATTATGTTGTGACACAATTTAAAACTTCTTAAAATTATATAAGCAATTTTCCTGTAAGTCATGCAGTAGAAAGGTGACAAGTTCTGTTTTACTGAAAATGACAACTTGATCTCAACCTGAAACTCTTTATGTTTTCTGAGTTCTGACAAACTCAACTGTTCTCTCCCGTGTTCCTTTTCGTACAACCACAGCTGTGACATCCTGAGTTGGAACTCTACCTGTTTAGTCAGAGGCAACAACTCAGACTCACGTTTCAATTACTGTCCCAAGTCTCTTTTCATCACTTTGCCAGGAAGAAAGCCTAACGCAGTACATCTTTGTGCATCAACCTTCATGCTTTAGGAACATGTATTTATTTAAAGGTGTACTGGACATCACTTAGTTGAGACTGGCATCTTCTTTTGGTCACCACAAGTTTCTTGAGATGCTTTTATTCAGGGCAAACTTACACACTGGGTGAGTGCAGTGTCATGTTTTTCCTGGCATAATCCCTTGTTACACATCTTGGTGTTTTAGTGTTTCCGTTTTGTTTTTTCTTGGTGTTTGGCTGCACTTTTGTGTCATTTTGATGTCTTCCACCTGATACAGAATGAATCCCAATCAGTTGCGCGTTTGTGTGTTTTAGTGTAAACATGATTTATATGGTAAAGCTCTGCTAAGTTAAATAGATTCTGTTGCGCATGTTTCTAGGAAAGCACACGCATCGGGTCAGAACTTCTTTTACAATGTTGTTTATGCTGAGTTACAGTGCAAATGTATGGCTTTCTCTCTGAAAAAGTTACTGATATAAGGTTTCCCTTCCTGTCTATTATAATCAGTTGTGATGCCACGTATCAGGTCTGCTATGTGTTCCCGACTTGTGCTCAAAGGGCTGTACTTTGTACACACAGAAGTCAAGGGCAAGTACTCACGGTCTCAACCATAAGTTGAACTGGTCATATTTGGTTGATGTTCCCAACGAGGTTTTGGAAATGGTATCAATGGGGATCAGGGCTGCAGGTTATAAACCAAGCACAAACACTTTCAGAATCCCCGCAAAAAAAAAACAAAACAAAAAAACAAACACTTTCAGAAGCTTGCTTCCGGATTCTCATTATCCCCGTAAATATTTGTATCTCCACAAACGACCTGCTTTCCTTAGATGGTTATTTTTGCAATACAATTTTGCCAATTGGCTTGCTTTTGCTTATATGTAATCTAAGGTTCCCTCATCTGGCCATTAAATTTCCCGGCATGGCCAGTGCGACAATAACTTCTGAAACATTTTCCCTGTGTTACTATGTTGACAAAGTGAGAAGCTAAATTCTTGATTGTTGTTCATGTGTACTGCTGTTCAAGCTTAATACTGACCTACCAATGCAATGCTATCTAGCAAAGTTCAATCTTGCATACATCCAGGGCAGCCAGCAACTTCATTTCATACCGTGTGCTGTCAGTTGTATTGGTTGGTGTTGTCCTTGTGCATAACTAACCTGTAGGGCATAGCAGCAATGTATGTATCTGCTGCCCCTACAGCAAACAAATTGGAGGTTGGCATTGGCCACAAAAAGACATGGCATGATGGTTACATGCTTCTCGTCGACTACTCCTAGCCTAGCTAAACAATGAAAAGCACTAGGTGCTAAACCTATAAACACAATCTTTGTCTCTGTCTTCCAAGTGAAGAGTGTCTTTTCTTTTTGTCTTTTATTCCAATAATTGGGCCCATGCACCTCCAACCCCAAGAGTAGCACTAGCTGTCTCAACTTTCAACCTCCCCTCGTAATGGCCTTTGATGGCAAAACAAGATAATTGGGGAAGCGGATTATGCGTGCCGTACTCATTAGAGCAACTCTAGCAGACCCCGTAAAACGCCGACCCGCATAAGGCTTTTGCAGTTTGCGGAAAAGGGTATATGCGGGCCGACGCGGGCGAGGTCACACTCAGACCCCGCAAAATGGACCCGTAAAAAAGGATATTCGGTGAATGTGCTCTTTTACGGGTCGGCTACGCGGGGTCTGCTCGGGCACTGCCGCGTCGACCCGCAAATCGAAGACACCCAATTATCGAATTTGACATCGATTCCGACAAATGAGTTCAAATTCAAACAATAGAACACATTTCACACGCAAATAAAAGCTTAGTTTTGTAGGACAAACGCAAAAGGGGGTCTTGCAAAAGTGACGACCACGTCCGACATTATCTTGGTCGATCTTCACTCCGCGCCATCAAGTCCATGGAGGTCATTGGAATCACCGAGTCCACCTCCGGCGCTTGTTCCAACTCCCGCACCGAAATCATCGGCTGGTGCACTGAACGCATCGGCGACATTGGTCCTAAACCCCGTTGAGAAAACATCTCCGACACTGTAACACGCACTGGCCAACGCAACCATTCTCCTCTTCAAGATTTCTCTTCTTGCCATATCATGACATTCTTTGGTGAGGTCGTCCATGTCATTGCGGTTCAATGTCATGATCTTGTTCTCTTCGGCAAGCAACTTGGACATGGCTTTGTTTTCAGCGGCGCGTGCTCTTCTCTCCTCAATGGCCGCTTTGCGCAGCCCCTCGTCCTTGAGCAATTGCCATTTTTCTTGCTTCTCCCGTGTTTTCTTCTCGGCCAACTCTTTCTTAATCTCCAACGTCTTCGCTAACATCAACTCATTTGATTGCACCATGGCATCAATCTTGTCCCGCAAGTTCGACGCTTCGTGCTCTCTCTTCATCTTCTCCTTAGTCTACTTGTCGCCATCGGGCTTGTTCAAGTTTCTTGGGCCATCATCATCCTCATCTTCATCCATATTTGTAAGTGAACCTCTCTTCGATGGGGATTGTTTGTCAATAAACTTCCACTTCTCGCACTCTTTGAGCAAGTCCCAACAATGCTCTAGTTTGAAGAATTTGCCTTCCGAAGCTTCCATGTCTTTGTATCTTTGTTGGACAATTTTTTATAGAGGCGAAGGTGTCCCGATGTTTCGATGAGATAGATATCGTTTTCTGTGGGAGTCGACTTTGACGATCCGACTACGAACGTGCGAAGACGTCGCGCCTTAGCAATTGCTAAACCAACTTCTGGGGGTTATTGACCACGCCGGAGCACGATCAACCTGACCATGAGGGTCTATTTCCTGCGAGCAAATGAAGAACAAGCAAGAAACTGAGATTGCAATCTGGATATTGTGAATAAAGAGGAAAACTTTATTAATGAAGGTGGGTTTCTGTGACGTCTTGGTCTGGTCGTTGGACACAAACGAAGTACGCGAAATTGCAGCTATGGCGAACTTTTAATCTAAACAAGATCCAAAGTCTAAACGACGCCCTAAGGGCTGTATATATGAAGGAAGAGGGGGAATTTCGTGGCCCTTGGAGGAGGGGTCCGAAACCAACCATAACTCTTGTTTCCCCACACATACGGACTCTAAAAACAATCTATACTTAAGTATTTCGAAAATACATGGGCCTGGCCCAATAATAAGGTGGCGCAACATCTAGAATAGCCTCTGGACGAAATTTACGAAATGGCATCTTGTATATTTCGTCCAAGGCTTCATGCACTCCTTATGGTGGCTTCAAAGTCCTGAAATCATCACCTGTAACTTCGTTCTTGATCCCCTTGCGCATGCCATCATCTCCATGCTTGGTCTTGCTCCAGTGTTCATCCCTCTTATCCATGCTGGGCCCTTCATTTATAAGCAAAACAAATGTATCCAATTTAGGCAGCATCATATTCTCATGAACATCAGAATCATTACCAAGAAACGAAAGTACCTGATAATTCAATTGGCGTGCGCGAGCTCTAGTAATTGGTCCAATATGTATAGCAGCAGGGGCTGTGGGTGTAACAATGGTATTGATGTCCTCATCATCCTCCCCTTCTTGAAATGAAGTCGTCCTTGACGGAAGCTCATCTTCCTTACCCAAATAAGGTTTCAAATCTGTAATGTTAAAAGTGGGACTAACCCCAAAATCCGCAGGCAGCTCAAGTTTATATGCATTATTATTTATTTTCTCTAACACCTTAAAAGGACCAGCAGCACGTGGCATTAGCTTTGATTTGCGCAAATTAGGGAATCTATCCTTACGTAAATGTAACCAAACAAGATCTCCCGGTGCAAACACAACATATTTTCTACCCTTATCTCCAGCAAGTTTATATTTAGCATTCATACGCTCAATGTTTTCCTTAGTTAACTCATGCATTTTTAAAATCAATTCAACACGTTCTTTAGCATCAAAATTAAGCTTCTCCAAAGATGGAAGAGGCAACAAATCAATAGGTGCACGAAGTAGGAAACCATACACAATTTCAAAAGGGCACATCTTAATAGTAGAATGCAATGAACGATTATAAGCAAATTCAATATGAGGCAAGCATTCTTCTCATATTTTCTTATTATTCTTCAAAACAGCCCTAAGCATAGTAGACAATGTTCTATTGACTACTTCAGTTTGTCCATCAGTTTGGGGGTGACAAGTAGTACTAAAAAGCAGTTTAGTCCCCAACTTAGCCCATAAACATCTCCAAGAGTGGCTAAGAAATTTAGTATCACGATCTGAAACAATAGTATTTGGCACACCATGCAAGCGAATAATTTCATGAAAGAACAAATCAACAACATTAACAGCATCATCGCTTTTATGACATGGTATAAAGTGTGCCATTTTCGAGAACCTATCCACGACAACAAATATGCTATTCCTCCCCTTCTTTGTTCGAGGTAAACATAAAACAAAGTCCATAGATATATCCTCCCAAGGAACACTAGGTACATGCAAAGGCATATATAAACCATGAGGATTGAGTCGCGACTTAGCTTTTTGACATGTAGTGCAGCGAGCAACAAAACGCCCAACATCCCGTCTCATCTTTGGCCAAAAGAAATGTGTAGCAACTATATCCTCCGTCTTCTTGACGCCAAAGTGTCCCATTAATCCTCCTCCATGCGCCTCCTGCAACAACAAAAGACGAACGGAGCTAGCTGGAATGCATAGCTTGTTAGCACGAAACACAAATCCATCGTTAAGAACGAACTTGTTCCAAGTTCTCCCTTCCTTACAATTCTGCAATACATCTTTAAATTCAGCATCATGCACATATTGATCTTTGATAGTCTCCAAACCAAATATTTGAAAGTCAAGTTGTGAAAGCATAGTATAACGACGAAACAATGCATCAGCAATAACATTTTCTTTACCCTTCTTGTGTTTAATGACATAAGGGAAAGTCTCAATGAATTCAACCCATTTAGCATGTCTACAGTTCAGTTTTGCTTGACTTTTAATGTGTTTCAAATACTCATGATCAGAATGTATAGCAAATTCCTTGGGCCATAAATAATGTTGCCATGTTTCTAAGGTCCGAACAAGAGCATATAATTCTTTACCATAAGTAGCATAGTTCAGATTAGGCCCACTCAATTTTTCAGAAAAGCATGCAACATGTTTGCCATCTTGTAATAACACATCTCCTAATCCAATTCCACTAGCATCACATTCAAGCTCAAAAGTCTTATTAAAATTAGGAAGTTGGAGTAAAGGAGCATGTGTCAACTTATGTTTCAATATCGTGAAGGCTTCTTCCTGTGCGGTACCCCAAACAAAAGGCACATCCTTCTTTGTAAGCTCGTTGAGAGGTGCAGCAATGGTGCTGAAATCTCTCACAAAACGCCTATAGAAACCAGCGAGGCCAAGGAAACTCCTCACTTGTGTGACCGTTTTGGGCTACGGCCAACTCTCAATAGCTTCAATCTTGGCTTTATCAACTTCAATTCCATGTGGAGTAACAACATAGCCAAGAAAAGATACTCGGTCGGTGCAAAAGGTGCACTTTTCAAGGTTACCAAACAAACATGCATCACGCAGAGCAATAAAAAAGCACGTAAATGTTCCAAATGTTCCTCCAAAGATTTGCTATAAATCAATATGTCATCAAAGTAAACTACCACAAATCGTCCAATGAAAGCACGTAAAACTTCGTTCATTAATCTCATGAAAGTAGTAGGTGCATTAGTTAACCCAAAAAGCATGACTAACCACTCATATAATCCAAACTTAGTTTTAAATGCTGTTTTCTATTCATCTCCCAATTTCATACGAATTTGATGGTATCCACTATGCAAATCAACTTTGGAGAATATTGTAGAGCCACTCAATTCATCAAGCATATCATCTAGCCTAGGAATAGGATGACGATAACGAATAGTAATAGTATTAATGCCTTTACAGTCAACGCACATACACGACGTACCATCCTTTTTCGGCACTAAAATGATAGGAACAACGCAAGGACTAAGGGATTTGCGTATATAACCTTTGTCGAGCAGTTCTTGTACTTGACGCATAATCTCCTTCGTCTCCTCTGGATTGGTACGGTACGGTGCACAGTTGGGTAATGAAGCACCGGGAATTAAATCAATTTGATACTCAATCCCTCGAATAGGTGGTAATCCCGGTGGCACGTCTTGTGGAAAGACGTCAGCGAACTCCTGCAAAATGTTAGTGACAGCAGGAGGCAAAGAGGAAGGCACGGCCTTGAATGAAAATAATGACTCTTTGCACACAAAAGCATAGCAAATAGATTTGCTAAAATCTAGATCATCAATATCAGATTTGGTGGCAAGTAAACATGCACTTTTCAATTTAATTTCAGAAGCAACACTAGATGGTTTATTATTAGGCTTCATTTGTTGCTCAAATTCTTTTGCCACAATCTGATTTTCACTCTTATTTTTCTCCTGTTTTGCTTTATTAGCTCTATTAATATCATCTTTCAAAATGGAATCAGGAGTCATAGAAAGCAAAGTAATATTTTTATCCTTATGAACAAGAGTATACTGATTGTTTCTACCATGGTGTACAGAATTTTTATCAAATTGCCATGGTCTACTAAGTAATAAGGAACATGCTTGCATAGGTACCACATCACAATCAACATAATCAGCATATGTAGAGATACTAAAATGCACACGAACAGTACGTGTTACCTTAACTTTGCCGCTGTTGTTGAACCATTGGATGTAGTAAGGATGTGGATGTGGTCTTGTGGTGAGAGATAGCTTATCCACCATCTCCATGCTAGCCAAGTTATTGCAGCTCCCTCCATCTATGATGACGCGAACAGAATGTTCCTTCACAACTCCCTTTGTATGGAACAAATTATGCCTCTGATTTTGCTCGGCTTGTGTAACCTGCACACTCAAAACACGTTGAGCAACTAAACATTCATACCTGTCAGCATCTTCAGCGGCCATGTATTGCGTCTCATGATCAGAATCATCTCCACCGTGTTCTTCATGTGTAATAAGAGCCAAAGTCTCCTCATCATAGTCACTAGCGGACTCATACCCACCATCCTCAGTAACAATCATCACACGCTGAGATTTGAATTCTCTCGCAAAATGTCCTCTTCCCTTACAATGACGACAAATAATATCACTTGTGTGCCCTGTTGATGCCATGGAAGAAGAAGAGCTCTACGCAGGCCTGGCAGGTGTGCTCTTGGCAGATAGTGGTGGTTGTGCCTGCTTTCTTGTATAACGCCTGGAGGGGGCACCTAATGGAGATGCTGGTGCAGTGGAAGTAGAGGATGCACATGGTGTCCATGATGAAGATCGACCTGCAGAAAAGTTAGTTCACGCCAATGCCTGTCGATCCTGCACTTCACGTTCAGCTTTACAAGCAAGATGGAATAAACGAGTGATATTAGTATAGTCCTTATACTCTAGAATGGTCAGAATCTCTCTATTTAATCCACCCATAAAACGTGCATGCATAGCTTCATTCTCGTCAACAATACCACATCTAATCATGCCAGTTTGTAATTCCTGATAATATTCTTCTACATAATTTTTTCCTTGTCTTAAACGTTGCAATTTTTAAAGTAATTCACGTTGTGGTGGAACCCAACGAGTATGCATAGCAGTTTTCAAAGCAGCCCAAGTAGCTGGATATGATATAATCTACAATGCTCACACCACCAAACACATGCAAAACTAGTGAAAGCACAAACAGCAGCAGGAACACGTCTCTCCTCAGGATATTGTAAACATGTAAATCGTTGTTCAGTTTCTAACTCCCAAGTAAGATATATATCAGGAACATATCTACCCTGAAATGGTGGAATATTCAATTTCAGTTTAGGGAGATGGTCATTGTCGGTGTCAAAACCGGTGGATCTCGGGTAGGGGGTCCCGAACTGTGCGTCTAAGGCGGATGGTAACAGGAGGCAGGGGACACGATGTTTTACCCAGGTTCGGGCCCTCTTGATGGAGGTAAAACCCTACGTCCTGCTTGATTTATTCTTGATGATATGAGTATTACAAGAGTTGATCTACCATGAGATCAGAGAGGCTAAACCCTAGAAGCTAGCCTATGGTATGATTGTAAGTTGTCCTACGGACTAAAACCCTCCGGTTTATATAGACACCGGAAGGGGCTAGGGTTACACAAGGTCGGTTACAAAGGAGGAGATATACATATCCGTACTGCCTAGCTTGCCTTCCACGCCAAGTAGAGTCCTATCCGGACACGAGACGAAGTCTTCAATCTTGTATCTTCATAGTCCAACAGTCCGGCTGTCCGGAGACCCCCTAATCCAGGACTCCCTCAGTAGCCCCTGAACTAGGCTTCAATGATGATGAGTCCGGCGCGCAGTATTGTCTTCGGCATTGCAAGGCGGGTTCCTCCTCCGAATACACCACGGAAGAATTTGAATACAAGGATAGTGTCCGACCCTGCAAAATAAGTTCCACATACCACCGTAGAGAGAATAATATTTCCACAAATCTAATCTGCTGACTTGTTTTGTGTCAGGACCCTGATCCTAAGTCACACCGATCTAGCATGTAACACATCATATCACTTTGTGGCCTCACGCACGGTATTCCCACGGGTGCCACCTTACCTGGCCCGGGACCGTTTGCGCCTTTTGGCTCACGTATATGATAGTGGCGCTAGCATCCATATGATAGAGAACCCGGGCCGACATGGCTAGTCGTGAACCCAAAGAGGCACTAACCCATGGGAACAGGCATACATGAATCAACTTCGAGCATGTCGGCCAACAACGTGTGAATCCGGGCTGTAGCACCGGGCTAACAGGACTCCGCTAACCCGGGCTGTAGCAGGCTAGGCAGGACTCCGGATGTCACCGCGTGACATTTCCCCGAAGGGACAGACACAGGAACGAAGTGAAACACATGCCGGCCAGTCAAGTGTCCTGAGCAGTAGTGCTGGGCTAGCAGGACTCCGGTGAACCGGGCTGTAGCGGACTACTATGGCTCATGGAAGCACTAGACTATATTTCCCCATAAGAGAGGCTGCCAAGGATAAACAACTAGGTTGTCGGATCCCACACATACCAAGCATTTCAATCATACACACAATATGCTCGATATGTGTAAATACAACATGGCATCACAACATAACTCTACAACTCAAGTATTTATTCATTAGGCTCCGAGGAGCGAGATATTACAAACATGGGTCTCATGACCCAACAATCATAGCATACAATTCAAAGCACATGAGGAAGCTTAACATGTTTGAGTACAGACATCTACAAATGGAAAAGGCTAAGAAGCCTGACTATCTACCAGATCCTGCCGAGGGCACAAGATGGTAGCTGAGGTATCAAGCTAACGTCGAAGTCCACGTGAAACTACTAGCGAGACTGGAGTCTCTCTGCAAAACATAAATTAAGCAAACGTGAGTACAAGAGTACTCAGCAAGACTTACATCAGAACTAGCTACATATGCATCGGTATCAACAAAGGGGGGGGGGTGGTGGAGTTTAACTGCAGCAAGCCAGCTTTGACTTGGTGGCTATCTGAACTACGACTGCAAGCAACTCTTTTGAGGTGGCGCACACGAGTCCACAAATTCACCATTCAATACACCACTATGGATCCGCTCTCGTCTCCCTACGAGAAGGCCATCCATAGCACTCACACTTATCTTGCAAGTTTTAGAGTATCCACTTTCACTTGTCTATGAACTGTTATAGGCAACCCAGAAGTCCTTCACCGTGGACACGGCTATTCGAATAGATCATTTATAACCCTGCAGGGGTGTACTTCGTCACACATGTTTCCACCACTTAGCGTCTGCACACGACATGTGCTCGGCAGACTTCAAGCGAAAGCCGACGTGGGTGTAGACCACGACCTGACTAACCACACAAGTCTCTAGTCCAGGTTTATCGCCTATTCGGGTTCCATCCGCAAGGAAATCTGGCCGGGGTGTCCTCAACGGCCCCAAATGATGTGTACAGGGTCCCGAGACACCAAACGGGCGCCCGGCATACCCGGCCACAGTGTATCTACCGCATCATAGCCCACCCCTAGGGTCAGCCCTACGCACGGCCGCCAACACATAACCTACAAACACCAGAAACTAGTTGCAACTCCTGGACAGAGGACGAGAGGGGTCAATAAGTCGAGCGGGGTCATATTTCAGGGCCCAATGTGTGGTAGTAGTTGTTTCATGGATCACAAACACAGAACTCAGTTCCTGAGGACGGCTTCAATGAGACAACCCACCATGTACTCCTACATGGCCTCTCACCGCTGCCTTTACCAAATCGTGTTCACACACTTAGCTCACACACAGTAGGGCATGTTCACACACCTCCGATTCATCCCCGATGAACCAGACCTGACACGACTCTATGCAATAGCAGGCATGACAAACAAGCATGAATGAGTAGGCACATCAGGGCTCAAACAACTCCTACTCATGCTAGTGGGTTTCATCTATTTACTGTGGCAATGACGGGTCATGCAGAGGATAAGGGGTTCAACTACCGAACAAGTGACAGATGAATCGTTGTTGTCCTAATGCAGTAAGAGAGAGCAGGAGAGAGAGAGTGGGGTTGTATCGGAATGAACAAGGGGGTTTTGCTTGCCTGGAACTTCTAAAGATATCATTGGATCTTCACTAGTGTCAATGATCACAGCGTCGGTACATCGTCTATCGAGAGGGGACAATACCGGCAACAGAGAAAGAAACACAATCAATGCAAATGCACAATATGATGCATGATCATGACATGTCAATATGCTATGGTTTGAGCTAATGCAACTAGCAACATGTTAAATGGAGTTGGTTTGAACACTAGGTCCAAATTCAAACTATGAATTCAAATAGTGCATTATCATGTTTTGGTCCAGACAGTGAGGTTAAGTTGTTCAAACACGCATGAAAATGCCACAAACAGATTCCTTGAATCTTTCTGATAATTTTACATATATAATTTATTTTATTTGGAGTTACGGTTGAATTTCTATGATTTTTAGAAGTTTTGGGCATTTTCTGGAATTTATAAATCATTTCCGATTCATTTTAATTTCAGAAAACAATTACCGCGTCAGCATTGAGTAAGCATGACGTCAGCAAGTCAACTGCGGCTGACCGGGGTCAAACCTGACCAGTGGGACCCACTGGTCAGTGACCCAGTCAACTGACCAAGTTAGTTAGCCCTAACTAACTGGATTGGGCCCACTGGTCAGCGACTAACCTAACTAACCTAAATAGGATTAGCCCTAACTAACTTAGTTAGCCGGGCGGGGCCCGCATGTCAGTGGCTCATCTAATTAGCTAAGTTAATTAACACTAACTAACCTAACACTAATTAAGCAGGCGCCTGGGCCCACACGTCAGGGAAGGTCAAACCCCGGGCCGATCAGGTCAAACCTGCCGGCGACATGACGCCGGGAGGCCAGACGCGGCGGAGCAGCGCGGGTTTCGCGCTCCAGCGACCAAAACGACGGCGGAGGCATGCTACGTGCTGCTGGTGGACTCGCGCGTCGAGTGGTGTAGGCGGTGGGTGCGGGGGTGGCCGGAGATGACGCCGGCGAGCACGATTGCGGCGGCCGGCGTTCGGGTGTTCGCGGGATCGATGCTGCGATGCATGAGAGGAGGAGCTGATGGGTTCTACGTGCTCCTGGTGAGGTGTGGAGCACGCTGCCGTGCTCGGGAGTGAGCTGCGATGGCTCTGGTCTCATCTACATCATCACCGGCGGCAAGGAGCTCACGGCTCCGGTGAAAAGGGCGGCCAGAGTGCGGAAACGAGTGCGGGGAGGAGGGGGAAAGGGTGGGAGCTCACAACGATCTCGAGGAAGGACTCAGCGGGCTCGGGGACGACCGGAAGGCGACGAATCCGTCGATGGAGTTTGGCGGCCGTGCTCGGGGAAGATGACTCGTGGCGGCGATGTGGGGCTCCCGCGGTGACGTGGCTCGGGGTGGAAGAAAGAGGGGGTCGAGGCGGAGCCTCTGGGCTGGTCAGGGAAGCGAGGGGAAGGCGGTGGCCGTGGTGGAGCTCGTCGGCGGCGGCGGCAGCGCGTGGCATCGTGGAGGCGTCCAGGCCCTCGTCGGCAAGCAGGAGGTGGCGTGCGGTGGCCGTGCGCGTCGGCCACGCGCCCATCCTCCTGGCAAGGAGGAAGACGACAGGGGGAGGGGCCAGGTGGGCTGGGCCGGCTTCAGGTAGGTGGGCCAGGTAGTCCTTCTCTCTCTCTCTCTCTCTTTTATTTAGTTTCTGTTTTCTATTTTCTGACATTTGTTTTGATTTAATTAAAATACTAAATCATTTTATAAAATCCTGAAAATAAATATGTGACTAGAACTAAAATATCCCAAACCACATAAAATGTTCAAGAATTATTGGACATATATTAATTATATAAAGAATATATATCCAATGCAAATAGTTATTGAATTAATTCAAAGGCCCAAAATAATTATCTCTGAGATTCCAAAAATATTGTTTTAAGTTTTACCTCTTGCCAATATTTTCAGAGACTAAGAGGAACATTTTCTTGGACTTCTTTGAAAAGATTTTAATGTTGATTATTTTTGAAGTGATTTATGAGGGTTTCAACTAACCTCAATTCAACTTTCAGAATTTAGACATGATGCATGATGCTCACTCAGGTAAGTAGCTACAAGCAAATTCTAGGGCTGTGACATTTTGGCAACATGACATTATGCCATGGCCCGGTGATTATTCAAACCGTTTCCTTTAACTAGCCCCGCACATAACGCGAGGCAGTTTCTTGACACGTCTTGTCAAAGCAGAGATGATGTTCCCCTTATTATGGGATTCTCATCAATACGGGCGTGGGTAACCCGACCACGCCTAGGACTCCTAGATTTTAGGCAAGTCCCAAACGACCACGAGGAGGACGCTTGATATTCACCCTCTTTATAAAGGGTCAAGGCTTTTACTTTTTTTCTCCCGTGCTCAATCGAATCCCTTCCCCGCCTCGAGTTCTAACACTCAAAGCCTAGGTCAGGTGCTTCGGATCTTCAATCATGTCCGGATCCAGCCTCTAGGGCCGGTGGATGCCCTCCTCCGTTACGGAAGAGGATATCAAGAAGTTGAGGGAGGCAAGATACCTGACCGCCAAAGTCTCACATCGGCTGCCCGCCCGAGGGCAGGTTGTCCCTACTCCTGAACCCCATGAAGACATCGTGTTCATCTCCCACTTCCTCCGAGGACTAGGCCTCACTCTAGATCCCTTTGTAAGGGGTTTGATGTTCTATTACGGGCTTGATTTCCATGATCTAGCCCCAGATTCCTTTCTCCACATCTCGGCATTTATTGTCGTATGTGAGGCCTTCCTCCGCATTACCCCTTACTTCGGCCTGTGGCTCAAGACCTTTGATGTGAAGCCGAAGACGGTCGAGGGGCAGTATGCAGCGTGCGGGGGTGCATTAGTAAGCAAGATTGCTGGAGCTCCGTGGCCAAAAGGTTCCTTTCCAGAGGTGTCCGGATTATGGCAACGGGAGTGGTTCTACATCACTGCTCCCAGAAGTGCCAAGTGGGTAGCTTCCCCCGCCTTTCGCTCGGGCCCTCCACCACAACTGATGTCATGGATCAGCAGGGGGCTGAGCTGGGGTCCAGCCAAGGATGTGCCCATACTGCAGAGCCGCATGCGGGATCTCTTCGAGGGAGATTTCAGTTTGGTTATGGTAGTGCAAGTCATGCTGGTTCGTCAAGTCCAGCCTTGCAAATGTCGGCCCCTCCGTTTGTGGGAATTCAACCCAGAAGGACCGCACACTATTCAGAATTTCCTCGGCCTGACGCACGAGGAGATTTACAAATCATTCTTCGGACCCCAAACAGAGTGTCCGGATACTACCGAGGATGTGGGCCCGAGCAGCAACCGCACCGCCGACCAAGTAAGTAATCCTCTAGCCGAACACACCGTCTTTTGTTTATCATGACGTCATTCTAAGAAATCGCTCTCTGACCAGGACTGGCTAACAAAGGCGAAGATGATTCGGTGTTCGGCCCCCCTTCCCGAGGGTTTGGACAATCCGGCATTGGAAAATATGCTCGAGCTAGCACCTTGCCCGGAGCCCTCAAAGGAAGATAAGGGGGGGGGGAATAATGAGGGCGAAAGCGGGCCCCCATTGCTACCAATTCCAACCGAGGGAATGAGCGCCTCCGTGAGGGAGGATAACCAAGGGGAAGAATCTGACCTTCTCTCGCTCCGGGGAAGGAAGAGGACTGCCTCTGAAGATCCGGAAACCAAGGCTTCCAAACGGGAGAAGAAGTCTCTAGCAGAGGGTCCTGCCCTGGAAGGTGCTCTTGCCGCACAGAGCCCGCGCGGGGATCAACCCTCTAACGAGTCGTAAGTGATCCAAATCTACTTAATAGTAGAGATATTCTACCTTACTTCCGAGGAAAATAACCGAAGTGTTTATCTTGTAGTTCGGATCTTAGCCCTTCTCAACAGAGCTCGTCTTCAGGGGACCTTCTTCCGGAGATGATGGAGAGTGAAACGCCTCCCCCGGACTCCTCCGCTCAAGAAGCGGGCGACCTTGAAGTGTCGTCACGGAGGGCCTCTCCGGATCCGGTGAGGCCAGAAGATAATCCTATAGTCACCCGAAGTCCCCAGCATCCGACTCTTGAAGAGGGCAAACAAAAAGGTCCGGCGCCGTCTGGTATGCGGTCGGACGCACTGAGGGATCTGCTGAAGCGAGCGACCATCTCGGAAGAACACCGTACGTTGATGGGTACGATGATGGAAAGGATTTCGTCCGCCGAAAGCGGGTTGCATGACGCCTTTATGAGTCTACTAACGGGCTTTGAGGTACGTAAAATGATATACCTTTGTGATAGTACCGCACATTTTTAGGTGTGCCCTGTGTAGATAGTAGCCCCTGAGACTCTGGTTGTCACCGAGAATGGCGACAAACAGAGGATCGTAGTCCCAGGTAATAACCGTACCCCCTTTATGTGCAGGTAGTGGAAGCTCCAGTGGCTAGCCGGACTCATGAGTTTGCCAAACTAAAGCGGCAACTGGATGCGGCGGATGCTGACATCGAGCTTGTTAACAAGCGGATTGATGAGGCACAGGGTAAGTGATATTTTCTGGTGAATGTCACATAGTAAGAGCAGCGTGATGCCAGTATCTTTAATATGTTGTGACTGCAGATGGAGCTGCCACCATGGAGACCCTTCGGGCGGAACTTGCCCGGGCCAAAGAACAAGAAAGGAGTAGTAATGCGGCTTCTTTGAAGGCGGCCGAAGAGTTAAGAGCCGAGAAGGCCGCGCATTGCGAGAGCAAAGAGAAAATGGCCAAGATGGCCATAGAGTTGAAAGACACTGCCGACCGTTGCCAGTTCCTTGAGGAAGAAAACCGAGCGAAGGCGACGGACCTTGAAAAGGCCACGATGGCGACCAAAGACACCCGTTCTGCCATGAGAGCGAAGAAGGAGGAGCTGCGTGAAGCATGTGACGTTGTGGTTGGGAAGCCCTTTTTGCTACGGAGGAAGTTTGGAGATCCGCGGTACGCCCCTCTGGATCGGCTGTGGAGTTCGGCAGACGCATATCTGGACTTGGCGGTGAGCGCTGTCGATGCGGCCGAATACTTCCGAGATCAAACAAATCGTGAAGTGGACAAGCTGTTCTGGTCACAGTTTAACGTTCCAGAGCGTCCGCTTCCATTGACCGATCAGCTAGCCGAATGGGCCGAACTCAATAGGTTGTCCGGACTCGCCATGAGGTCTGTCGTGGATCAGCTATGGCCGGAAAGGCCAAAGCCGAACAGTTATTTTAGCCTAGTGCAGCAGTTCCTTGGTGCGGTGCCGCGCATCAATGCGATGAAGAGGTCGGCGTGCATATAAGGCTCGCGGATGGCCCTTGCCCGTGTCAAATCATACTGGGCGGAGATGGATACTAACACTGTCGCGGCGCAGAGTTCGGCCATAGGCCGAGTGGCTGTCGAGCACTATTTTGAAGAAGTTCTTGAGGGTGCTCGTTTGATAGAGGCCCAGTGCTCGAAGAATATTATGTTTGAGTGACATGTATTCCCATTGTAAAAACAATGTTTTATTAAATTTATCAAGGCTATGTTTATACTTTTGCCCGAAAGTATTGTGTTGCCTCCTGTGTGGCCGTTTATGTATATATGTATATAACCTGAAAGATTGCAGTTGTCGGCTTCAACCCCCACGCATACAATGCGGGGGTGATCGCAGAAGACGCGTATTCACACTTAATCCAACGTCTTGGTCCTAGTAAGGAGGTGATAGCGCAACGAACTAGGCAACCAGACTATAATGCTTTAACACTTTCACTTAGCTATAGGAGTTTGACAGTGGGGCTACTATATAGCCCCTGGTGGCTCCGCACTCACCCGGATTTGGGGTGCGTACATGCCTGGCCGAGAAATGGCCCTTCGTTAATGCGAAGGAATCATGAAGATTCCGATAGATCATCGAGTGGTTGACCAGTCTCACGCTATATCATGACAGTCAGTTTTCGGCTTTCTCTACTGAGGTGCTCGTCCGGATGAACCAGGGCACAATCGCAGTAGTTCTCCTGGTGCCGCCTTAGCCGATAGAGCGGAACGTAAGGCAGCAAAACACAGGAGCCGGGCAAACCCAACATTTGACCAAAGACATGATTCGGAGCTGATGCATATAAGGCCAAACTCGCGACGCCGAACACTCCCTAAGGTATTCGATCTTTATGGTGTAAACCGGGTCTAAACAGTACCCTTTGTAATAAGCCCCTGGTGTCCAGGTATGTACATTATTCTGGCGTGGCCACATGCCAAGACGTCAGCATCCTTCTCGGTTGTACTGAGAATCCGAGGGATGTAAATCAACAAGAGACAGTAAAAAAGGTTTATGCAGGGTCTTAATCTACAAAGAATCCTTGGAACGGGTCCCTGCTGCACGTCTGCGGCTGTGTCTCTGTTGTGCCGTATTCTGGATGGGTGTAGCACGATGGTCATCTGAAAAAGAGAGGAACTTAATTGAAAGTCGCCGTGCAAAAGTTAAGTTTATACTAAATAAACAATATACAGTTGAAAAATGAGTGAAGGTGAGCCTTATTGCCACTTTTGCGCGCGCGTTGAGCCCCTTGTATTGTAATAGGGGTATAGCCATCAAACCTGTATTAATTACATATAGCTGAGCCGGACTCGTCTAGCCGTGTCCGTGGTCTTAACGACCTGTCAAATGCTTGAGTTGGTGAGGCCGTTTAGTGTGTGGCGGCCAAGGCGACCGCATCGTCTTCGGCGCACAAGGAGCGCTCAATATTTCCATTTACTGCAATGATGCCACGTGGACCGGGCATCTTGAGCTTGAGGGAAGCGTAATGCGATATTGCGTTAAAGCGAGCGAAAGCTTTGCGTCCGAGTAGTGCTTGATAGCCACTTTGGAACGGAGCGACGTGGAAGGTTAAATTTTCGCTGCGGAAGTTGTCGGGGGAGCCGAATATAACCTCTAGTAGCAGGGAGCCCCTGCAGTGAGCCTCCGGGCCTGGCGTTACTCCTTTAAAGGTAGCATTGCTGCGGAAAATTTTTGTTGGGTCTATCCCCATTTTGCGGACCGTGTCCTGATATATCAGATTTAAACTGCTGCCGCCGTCCATCAGGACTCGGGTGAAGTGGTATCCGTCAATTATTGGATCTAATACCAAGGCAGCCCATCCTGCACGCCGGATACTTGCCGAGTAATCCCGATGGTCGAAGGTGATCGGTTGGGACGACCAGTGGCGGAGCTCCGCGGTGATAGGCCCTGGGGCATGTTCCTCTAAGGGTGCCGCTTTGTTTCTCCCTTTTATCACGTGTAACACGTTGACTGTTTTGACTTCTAGTGGGAATTTCTTCTGTTCCCCTGTGCTTTTATTGCGAGGCTCATCCTCGTCTTCACTTGGTGTATCCTGCCCCTTGTGTTCGGCGTTGAGCTTGCCAGACTGTTTGAAGACCCAACATTCTCTATGGGTGTGATTTGCAGGTTTATTCGGGGTGCTATGGATCTGACATATTTGATCCAGAATTTTGTTTAGGCTGGACAGTTCGTCTCTGTTGCCTTTGGAGGGCGGCTTCTGCTGGCCTGGCCGAGAGCTTCTAAATCCGGCGTTTACCGCCGTGCTCTTTGGGTTGTCTTCCTTATTTCGGCGCTTGTTCTTGCTGCATCGTGATTTCCCGTTTCCATCCCTGACTTCGGATGTACTTGGTTCGCTGGTGCTGCATCTGGCTAACCAGCTGTCCTCGCCCGCGCAAAAACGGGTCATGAGGCTTGTTAACGCTGCCATTGTTCTCAGCTTTTCTTGACCGAGGTGTCTGGCAAGCCATTCGTCTCGGACGCTATGTTTAAAAGCTGCTAAGGCTTCGGCGTCCGGACAGTCGACTATTTGGTTCTTTTTAGTGACGAACCTGTTCCAAAGCTTTCGGGCTGACTCACTGGGCTGTTGAGTTATATGACTTAAATCGTCTGCATCCAGTGGTCGGACATATGTCCCTTGAAAATTTGCCTGAAAGGCGTCTTCGAGCTCTTCCCAGCTTCCGATGGAGTTTTCGGGGAGGCTTTTAAGCCAGTGCCGAGCTGGCCCTTTGAGCTTCAGGGGTAAGTACTTGATGGCGTGGAGATCATCTCCTCGAGCCATATGGATATGGAGGATGTAATCCTCAATCCAGACCCCAGGGTCTGTTGTTCCATCGTACGCCTCTATGTTTACGGGTTTGAATCCCTCTGGAAATTCATGATCCAGCACCTCATCGGTGAAACATAGAGGGTGTGCGGCACCCCTGTATTTGGGTGTACCGTGGTATTCAGATGTTTGTTGTGTCGCATTGTATGTTGGAGCGCGCCCGCGTGGTCCATAGATGGATCTGGTTGTGCCGTCCTTTTGATGCGAGCCCTTACGTGGATCGCGTACTGGTTTATGTTCGGCGTCGATTGCCGCTTTATGTTGGCTATGAGGTCGTCTATCTGACCGGATGGCCGTTTTATTTTTTAATTGTGGAGGATCTAAGGCCTCCTCATCGAATTCAGGTAGCAACTTTCGCTTCGGTTAGCTCTTGGTGTGGCGATTACTGCCGTACTTCGCTGCTGTGTTGAGTACTTCACTCCATTTGATTTTGAGTGTGTCTTGTGTAGCCTTGAGCCTTTGCTTCTGTTTTTTCAGACTCCTCGCCGTGGCAACAAGCCTTTGGTGGGCATTATGTTGCTCCTGGCGCCTGTCCGGTGTGATGTCATCCGGATTGTTATCTTTGACGGGGTTGGGTTGTTCGGCTTGATTTTCTGTGTTGCCGTGGTCGGGCAATGGTTCACCCTGCTTTAACGCTGGGTCTATGTGATCGTTATTTCTGCCGAGGCGGGATTTGGAGCAGCGTTTAAGCCGCCGCTTTGACTACTGCTCGAGGGAACCACCCTTCGCTGCGTCCTTCCATTCCTCGTCGTTATTTTCTTTGGGTGTGGCCACCATGTATACGTCATGTGATGAAATGGGCGTCTAGTGCCCTGTGGGCAGTGGTTCCTCTTCGCCTCCCGCATCGTCGTCCATACCGTCGATGTCTTCGGAGTCGAAGTCGAGCATGTCGGTTAAGTCATCGACAGTGGCTACTAAGTGGGTGGTGGGTGGGCGGCGAATTTCTTCGTCATCCGCATCCCAATCCTGCCGGACGTAGTTCGGCCAGGCCTCTCCTGACAAGGAGAGATACCTTAATGAGTTCAGTATGTCACCAAAGGGCGAGTGCTAAAAAATATCTCCGGAGGTAAACTCCATGATCGGCGCCCAATTGGATTCGACAGGAACAGGCGCAGGCGGTTCGGAGTCCGTGGCCGGAGAAGGATCCGACAATTTGGCAACACGACTCTCGTGAAGGGTAAGGTCGATATTCGGCTCGATCGCCGCTGAGGATACGGCCTTAGTGACGGGGTCCATCCACCCGTCCATGGATGGCGCAACTGGCTCCGAATTGAGGCTCAGAGCGGCTGCCGGTGCGATCTCCTGAATACGGTCCGATGGTAGAGCTAAATCGTACTCATCGTGACCGTGTGGCGCACAAGGTAGGGGCTCGAATCCGTCGAAGATCAAGTCTCCGCGGATATCAGCCGTGTAGTTTAAGCTTCCAAACCTGACCTGATGGCCAGGGGCATAACTTTCGATCTGCTCCAAATGGCCAAGCGAGTTGGCCCGCAGTGCGAAGCCGCCGAACACAAAGATCTGTCCAGGGAGAAAAGTCTCACACTGGACTACATCGCTATCGATGATCGTAGAAGCCATCAAGCCTAATGGCGATGACATAGAGGAACTCTCAATGAAAGCACCAATGTTGGTGTCAAAACCGGCGGATCTCGGGTAGGGGGTCCCGAACTGTGCGTCTAAGGCGGATGGTAACAGGAGGCAGGGAAACGATGTTTTACCCAGGTTCGGGCCCTCTTGATGGAGGTAAAACCCTATGTCCTGCTTGATTTATTCTTGATGATATGAGTATTACAAGAGTTGATCTACCACGAGATCAAAGAGGCTAAACCCTAGAAGCTAGCCTATGGTATGATTGTATGTTGTCCTACGGACTAAAACCCTCCGGTTTATATAGACACCGGAAGGGGCTAGGGTTACACAAGGTCGGTTACAAAGGAGGAGATATACATATCCATACTGCCTAGCTTGCCTTCCACGCCAAGTAGAGTCCTATCTGGACACGAGATGAAGTCTTCAATCTTGTATCTTCATAGTCCAACAGTCCGGCCAAAGGATATAGTCCGGCTGTCCGGAGACCCCCTAATCCAGGACTCCCTTAGTCATGATCTCGTACTTGAGGGGGAGCCCTACCATTGCCATTATTTGCATGTGGACGACCTGGTGGTTGTGCTGCTGGTGGTTGCACATAGTTCTAATTTTGATCAACCTCATCCTCGTAATCTCCCGTAAAATCCTCCTCCTCTGCATCAGCAGTAGGAGCCACAGAAGTATCAACAGCAGCACCAACAGTTTGGCCAGGCGCAAGAGGGAGACGGCTCGCTCGGCGGAGGGTTGTTTCGCGATGTGGAGGTAGTCGTTGTTGTTGTTGTTGTTGTTGTTGTTGTTGTTGTTGTTGTTGTTGTTGTTGAGGTGCGTTAGGTGCAGCCGGTGGTGGTGGTGGAAGACGCGCGAGCAATTCATTAAAATTGTTATCGAGCTTTGTTTCGAACGTCTTCTCCATGCCATCTATCTTCTCCATGACCTCTTCAAATCTGTTTAGCACATCTTGCACATGTCCACTCATCATTTGTTGAAATTTATTATGCAACTCCTTATTCGTCATGTTCTCACAGTCAGTCTCGTCAGCTTGTGATCCTGCCATGGTTAGCAGCAATAGAAACACACAAGAATATGATCCTACACACTTCTAACAAGAGGTGGTGGTGGGTGTCACAAATCCGTCAAGCAAATCTAAAATTCTTACCAGTTCTTACCCAGCAGTAGGCAGTGATCGGCAACTGTCGTAGTCAAAACTCTCAAAGCTTGGATAGAGCGATTACTAGGGAGAGTCAAACGCACTACGTAGATGTATGTGGAGCTAGGAAGGCTTATAATATGGTAGCAAAGAGAGTCTAGAACACTAACAAAATCACGACGCTGCACGGACACAAGGGAGGAGCACGCTCTGAATTTTTTTCTTTTTTTTCACTTTTTTAGCTCCGCAACAATTTTTTTCGAAAAAGTCTACAAATGGTCTAAAAACTGCCTAGCCAGAATTTTCCAGACTTAGTTTTTTTTTTGAGTTTGGAACTATTTTTCTACTGCGGGTAGCACGAAAGTTCGGGAGTCCTACTCTGTCACGACTCGGAGTATGTCGTGATCTGGAAATCCAAAATAGAGTGACAAAATACTGGACTCGGACTAAGACTGGTGGCGGAGATGAATCTGGTGGAACTCAGACATGTGGCGGATCGGTGATGGAGGTGGACTCGGATTATCGTGATGGCGGTGGATATGTGGTATATGGCAGCGGTGATGATGATGGTGGTATATGGCAGCAGTGATGACGATGGTGGTATATGGCAGCGGTGACGATGATGCTGGTATGTGGAAGCGGTGATGATGATGGTGGTATATGGCAGCGGTGATGATGATGGTGGTATATGGCAGCGGTGATGATGATGATGCGGCGACGGCGTGACAACTTGTTAACAGAACTCGAAACTCTAAAGGACTAGACACTAAGACCAGCAACTAGACACGACGATGCAACCACAAATTCAACAATGCAAAACCCTAAAAAGATTATGCAAAGGCTCAGATTGGTTTGGATATGATGAACTAGCCCTAAATTTTTTTTGGATTTTTCATGGACTGTAGGTATGAAGAACAGACTCGATCTAAACTATGAAAACTGTAAAATCTCACCGAGCAACCTGGAAATCTGATACCACTTGATAGAGGCGAAGGTGTCCCAATGTTTCGATGAGATAGATATCGTTTTCTGTGGGAGTCGACTTTGACGATCCGACTACGAACGTGTGAAGACGTCGCGCCTTAGCAATCGCTAAACCAACTTCCGAGGGTTATTGACCACGCCGGAGCATGATCAACCTGACCACGAGGGTCTATTTCCTGCAAGCAAACGAAGAACAAGCAAGAAACTAAGATTGATATCTGGATATTGCGAATAAATAGGAAAGCTTTATTAATGAAGGTGGGGTTCTGTGACGTCTTGGTCTGGTCGTTGGACATAAACGAAGTACGCGAAGTTGCAGCTATGGCAAACTTTTAATATAAACAAACCCCAAAGTCTAAACGACGCCCTAAGGGCTATATATATGGAGGAAGAGGGGGGAATTTCGTGGCTCTTGGAGGAGGGGTCCGAAACCAACCCTAACTCTTGTTTCCCCACACACACGGACTCTAAAAACAGCCTATTCTTAAGTATTTCAAAAATACATGGGCCTGGTCCAGTAATAAGGTGACGCAGCACCTAGAATAGCCTCTGGATGAAATTTATGAAGTGGAATCTTGTATATTTCGTCCAAGGCTTCATGCACTCCTTATGGTGGCTTCAAAGTCCTGAAATCATCACTTGTAACTCCGTTCTTGATCCCCTTGCGCATGCCATCATCTCCATACTTGGTCTTGCTTAAGTGTTCGTCCCTCTTATCCATGCTAGGCCCTTCATTTGTAAGCAAAACAAATGTATCCAATTTAGGCAGCATCATATTCACAAGAACATCAGAATCATTACCAAGAAACGGAAGTACTTGATAATTCAATTGGCGTGCGAGAGCTCTAGTAATTGGTCGAGTATGTATAGCAGCAGGGGTTGTGGGTGTAACAATGGTATTGATGTCCTGATCAATTTTGTCCTACATAATTAAAACAGTGTCAAATTATGCAATTACTTTAAATGCTACAAATGATTTGCATCACTTGGAACGTGAACTCACATAGTCGGATCCCACGGTTCCACTCGGGGGGGGGGGGGGGGTGATAACCCACAAGTATAGGGGATCGCAACAGTTTTCGAGGGTAGAGTATTCGACCCAAATTTATTGATTTGACACAAGGTGAGCCAAATAATATTCTCAAGTATTAGCAGCTGAATTTTCAATTCAACCACACCTGGAAACTTAATATCTGCAGCAAAGTGTTTAGTAGCAAAGTAATTTGATAGTAGTGGTAACGGTAGCAAAAGGTAACAGTAGCAAAAGTAATATTTTTGGTATTTTGTAGTGATGATAACAATAGCAACGGAAAAGTAAATAAGCGAAGAACAATATATGGAAAGCTCATAGGCAATGGATCGGTGATAGAGAATTATGCCGGATGCGATCGATCATGTAACAGTCATAACCTAGGGTGACACAGAACTAGCTCCAATTCATCAATGTAATGTAGGCATGTATTCCGAATATAGTCATACGTGCTTATGGAAAAGAACTTGCATGACATCTTTTGTCCTACCCTCCCGTGGCAGCGGGGTCCTAGCGGAAACTAAGGGATATTAAGGCCTCCTTTTAATAGAGTACCGGACCAAAGCATTAACACATGGTGAATACATGAACTCCTCAAACTACAGTCATCACTGGGAGTGGTCCCGATTATTGTCACTTCGGGGTTGCCAGATCATAACACATAGTAGGTGACTATAGACTTGCAAGATAGGATCAAGAACTCACATATATTCATGAAGACATAATAGGTTCAGATCTAAAATCAGGGCACTCGGGCCCTAGTGACAAGCATTAAGCATAGCAAAGTCATAGCAACATCAATCTCAGAACATAGTGGATACTAGGGATCAAACCCTAACAAAACTAACTCGATTACATGATAAATCTCATCCAACCCATCACCGTCTAGCAAGCCTACGATGGAATTACTCACGCACGACAGTGAGCATCATGAAATTGGTGATGGAGGATGGTTGATGATGATGACGGCGAGGGATTCCCCTCTTCGGAGCCCCGAATGGACTCCAGATCAGCCCTCCCGAGAGAGTTCAGGGCTTGGCGGCGGCTCCGTATTGTAAAACGCGATGAATCGTTCTCCTTTATTTTTTTCTCCCCGAACACGAATGTATGGAGTTGGAGTTGAGGTCGGTGGAGCTCCAGGGGGCTCACGAGGCAGTGGGGGCGCGCCCCCACCCTCATGGCCAGGGTGTGGGCCCCCTGGCCTTGATTCTTTGCCAGTATTTTTTATTATTTCCAAAAATAAACTCCATGGAGTTTCAGATCATTCCGAGAACTTTTGTTTCTGGACATAAATAACACCATGGCAATTCTGCTGAAAACAACGTCAGTCCGGGTTAGTTCCATTCAAATCATGCAAGTTAGAGTCCAAAACAAGGGCAAAAGTGTTTGGAAAAGTAGATACGACGGAGATGTATCAAGGGGGTGTTGGGGAACGTAGCATGCAATTTCAGAAAATTTCCTACGGTCATGCAAGATCTATCTAGGAGATGCATACCAACGAGAAGGGGAGAGCATCTTCATACCCTTGAAGATCACAAAGCGGAAGCATTTGATACGTCTCCAACGTATCTACTTTTCCAAACACTTTTGCCCTTGTTTTGGACTCTAACTTTGCATGATTTGAATGGAACTAACCCGGGCTGACGCTGTTTTCAGCAGAATTACCATGGTGTTATTTATGTGCAGCAGCAAACGTTCTCGGAATGACCTGAAACTTCACGGAGCCACATTTCAGAAAATAAGAAAAATACCTACAAAAGATGAAGGCCAGGGGGCCCACCGTCTCTCCATGAGGGTGGGGGGCGCGCCCCCTACCTCGTGGGCCGCCTGTTGCCTCTCCAACTCCACCACCACCTCCATATATTGAGTTTCGGGGAGAAAAAAATGAGAGAGAAGAAATCATCGCGTTTTACGATACAAAGCCGCCGCCAAGCCCTAAAATCTCTCGGGAGGGCTGATCTGGAGTCCGTTCGGGGCTCCGGAGAGGGGAATCCGTCGCCATCATCATCACCAACCATCCTCCATCACTAATTTCATGATGCTCACCGCCGTGCTTGAGTAATTCCATCGTAGGCTTGCTGGACGGTGATGGGTTGGATGGGATCTATCATGTAATCGAGTTAGTTTTGTTAGGATTTGATCCCTAGTGTCCATTATGTTCTGAGATTGATGTTGCTATGACTTTGCTATGCTTAATGCTTGTCACTAGGGCCCGAGTGCCATGATTTCAGATTTGAACCTATTATGTTTTCATCAATATATGAGAGTTCTTGATCCTATCTTGCAAGTCTATAGTCACCTATTATGTGTTATGATCCGTTAACCCCGAAGTGACAATAATCGGGATAGTTACCGGTGATGACCGTAGTTTGAGGAGTTCATGTATTCACTATGTGTTAATGCTTTGTTCCGGTTTTCTATTAAAAGGAGGCCTTAATATCCCTTAGTTTCCGTAAGGACCCCGCTGCCATGGGAGGGTAGGACAAAAGATGTCATGCAAGTTCTTTTCCATAAGCACATATGACTATATTCGGAACACATGCCTACATTATATCAATGAACTGGAGCTAGTTCTGTGTCACCCTAGGTTATGAATGTTACATGATGAACCGCATCCGGCATAATTCTCCATCACCGATCCATTGCCTATGAGCTTTCCATATATTGTTCTTTGCTTATTTACTTTTCCGTTGCTATTGCTATCATTAGTACAAAATACCAAAAACAATCCCACTACTATCATATTACTTTGCTACTAAACACTTTGCTGCAGATATTAAGTTTCCAGGTGTGGTTGAATTGACAACTCAGCTGCTAATACTTGAGAATATTCTTTGGCTCCCCTTATGTCGAATCAATAAATTTGGGTTGAATACTCTACCCTCGAAAACTGTTGTGACCCCCTATACTTGTGGGTTATCAAGACCATTTTCTAGCGCCGTTGCCGAGGAGCATAGCTCTATTCTTTGTGTCACTTGGGATATATATCTACTTATCATTATGAAGAACTTGATAGATCCAAAAACCAAGATCTATCCCTCAACTACGAGGGGAGGTAAGGAACTGCCATCTAGCTCTGCACTTGATTCACCTTCTGTTTTGAGTAAGCTTGCAACACCTATACCTACTTCTGCTATTCGTTCTAATATGTCGCATGTTATTGATGATGCCACTTCTGCTATGCATGATACTTATGATGAAACTACCTCTATGCCTGATACTACTGTGCCACTTAGTGATTTTCTTAATGAACAACTTGCTAGAGCTAGAGAAATTGAAAATATTGAATCTGATGATACTGATGAAAGTGATGATGAAGAATCACTTGTTATTCCTATGGGTTATGTTTTTGATCAAGAAGCTTCTTTAGCTATTTTAGCTTGCAAAAATAGAAATGAACTCAAAAGGTCATTAGCTAAATGCAGTAAGCAATCTCTAAATGCTAGAATGAAACCTGACCCTGCTTTTGCTACTTCACCTATCTTTGTTACTTATAAGGATTACGAATTCTCTGTTGATCCTGATATAATTACTTTGGTTGAATCTGATCCTTTTCATGGTTATGAATCTGAAACTATTGTGGCACATCTTACTAAATTGAATGATATAGCCACCCTGTTCACTAATGACAAGAGAACTCGCTACTTTTATATCCTTAAAATATTTCCATTCTCATTAAAGGGTGATGCTAAGATATGGTTTAATTCTCTTGATCCTGGTTGTGTGCGTAGTCCCCAGGATATGATTTATTACTTCTCTGCTAAATATTTCCCTACTCATAAGAAACAAGCTGCTTTAAGGGATATATATAATTTTGTGCAAATTGAAGAAGAGAGTCTCCCATAAGCTTGGGGGAGGCTTCTCCAATTACTTAATGCTTTGCCTGATCATCCTCTTAAGAAAAATGAAATACTTGATATCTTTTACAATGGACTAACCGATGCCTCTAGAGATTACCTGGATAGTTGTGCTGGTTCTATTTTCAGGGAAAAAACGCCGGATGAAGCTAAAATTCTATTGAATAATATGTTGACAAATGAAAATAATTGGACACCTCCGGAGCCAATTCCTGAGCCTATTCCTAAATCAACTCCGAGGAAGAGGGGTATTCTATTTCTCAGTCCTGAAGATATACAAGAGGCAAAGAAATCTATGAAAGAAAAAGGTATTAAAGCTGAAGATGTTAAGAATTTACCTCCTATTGAAGAAATACATGGTCTTAATTTACCGCCTGTTAAAGAAACATATAATCTTAATCCTTCTCCTATTGAAGAAACTCATAGTCTTGATAACCCAACACAGGTAGTAAAGGTAAATTCTCTCTATAGATATGATAAAGCTGAAATCCCATTTACTAAGTTTGCTAGCCCATGCTTAGATGAGTTTGATAAATTTATGGCTAAGCAAGAAGACTTTAATGCTTATTTTGGTAGACAATTGAAATACAATTTAAATATGCTTGAACACTTGGGTGATTATATGGCTAATGTCAAAGGTGAACTTAAACTTATTAGTAAACATGCTTCTATGGTTACCACTCAAGTAGAACAAGTACTTAAAGCTCAAAATGATTTGCTCAATGAATTGAATAATAAGAATAATGATCATGCTGTAAGAGTTATGACTAGAGGTGGTAGAATGACTCAGGAACCTTTGTATCCTCAAGGCCATCCTAAGAGAATTGAGCAAGATTCTCAGAGAAATAATATAGATGCACCTAGTCCTTCTAAAAAGAAGAAAAAGAAAAATGATAGGACTTTGCATGCTTCTAGTGATCCTATTACTGAAACACTTGAGAATCCAAATGATCTTTCTATTTCTGATGCTGAAACACAATCTGGTAATGAACCTGAAACTAGTGATAATGTTAATAATAATGTTCATGATGATGCTCAACCTAGTAACGATAATGATATAGAAATTGAACCTGCTGTTGATCTTGATAACCCACAATCAAATAATCAACGTTATGATAAGAAAGACTTCGTTGCTAGGAAACATGGTAAGGAAAGAGAACCTTGGGTTCAGAAACCCATGCCTTCCCCCCCAAACCATCCAAGAAAAAGGATGATGAGGATTTTGAGCGCTTTGCTGAAATGATTAGACCTATCTTTTTGCGTATGCGATTAACTGATATGCTCAAAACCAATCCTTATGCTAAGTATATGAAAGATATTATTACAAATAAAAGAAAGATACCTGAAGCTGAAATTTGCACCATGCTTGCTAATTATACTTTGAAGAGTGGAATGCCAAAGAAACTTGGAGATCCAGGAGTACCCACTATACCATGCTCCATTAAAAGAAACTATGTTAAAACTGCTTTATGTGATCTTGGAGCCGGTGTTAGTGTTATGCCTCTCTCTTTATATCGTAGACTTGATTTGAATAAGTTGACACCTACTGAAATATCTTTGCAAATGGCTGATAAATCAACTGCTATACATGTCGGTATTTCTGAGGATGTGCCTGTTGTAGTTGCAAATGTTACTATTTTAAGGGACTTTGTTATTCTTGATATTCCCGAGGACGATAGTATGTCTATTATTCTTGGAAGACCGTTTTTGAATACTGCAGGGGCTGTTATTGATTGCACTAAAGGCAATGTCACTTTTCATGTTAATGGTAATGAGCACACGGTACACATTCCGAGGAAACAACCTCAAGTTCATAGTATCAACTCTATTGGAAAAATTCCATCGATTATATTTGGAGGTTTTGAATTTCCTCTTCCTACTGTCAAGAAGAAATATGATATTCTTATTATTGGGGATGTGCATATCCCCTTTGAGGTAACATAGTGTTATTCAAAATTTCTTCGGTTCCATGTTATTCGGAATGAGTTCGTTAACAAGACTTGATCAACCTTGTTAGTGGATTCCTTTTGATGATCATGAGACGGATGAAACTAGAAGGCACAACCTTCTGTACCCCACTTTTACTTTCTGTTATTTATATTAAATAAAATTAAAATAAATATTTTTCTGTCTGTTATCTGATTATCCGTGCAATATAAAAATACCCCGAAAATAAAAGTTCTCCAAATGCCCTGAAATTTAAATATGATTTTTCTAGAGTATTTGAGAATATTTGGCACAAAGAACACAGCAGGGGGGCCAACCACCTGCCCACGAGGGTGGAGGGCGCGCCCTACCCCCCTGGGCGCGCCCCCTGCCTCGTGGGCCCACGGTGGCCCTCCTCCACTTATCCTTTCACCCACACACTCCTTCTTCCTCCCCCAACACGAATATCCAGCTCAAGCACGAGTTCTAGCTCATTTTGCTGCCATTTTCGATCTCCTTGCTCAAAGCACCTCTCACAAAACTGCTTGGGGAGATTGTTCCTTGGTATGTGACTCCTCCATTGGTCCAATTAGTTTTTGTTCTAGTGCTTTATTCATTGCAAATTTTTGCTGCTTAGATGACCCTGTTCTTGAGATTGCATGTCAAATTTATATGATCAAAAGTAGTTTTGATGCATGATATTGGCCCGAGGCACTTGTAGGAGTAGTTGCTATCAATATTATTGAGTTTGGTTTACTTTTATTTTGAAGTTACTAAAAAATTTCAGAATTTTTTAGAGGAAGAAATATGCTTAGGAAAATGTTCCAAGGTGGTTCTTAAAGGAAGCAAGGACCCAGGCTTGCAATGCGTGATGCTGATGACGAGCCACCAAGAGACGCTCCAGTGCGTCCTTGTGAATGGCCTTCTGAAAATTTTATGGATCGAGCGGGAATTAAGGAAGAATTCAACGCATATTTGCGTAACGCTGATCTTGTGAGCTTCAAGGAAGAGAAGTGCAGCCAGTATCACAATCTCACTAGTTCCTTTGTGAGGAGGTTTGAATTTTCAACTTCACGTAATTCTCCAACTGTCCTGTTTGATCTTTATGATAAATCTTATACTATGGACTTAGAGGATTTTACCACTGCTTGCAAACTTCGACAATGGGGTAGTATAAGGGATCCTCGCAAATCTGAATCTAGAGATTTTCTTGATAGTATAACTGTGGGGGAATCTAGAGATATAACACAAGCTACCATAGGGAGCATTCACTTTCCTGCTATACATTATTTTGCTCTCTTCATAGGTAGATGCATTAATGGTAAAGATGAGGCATGTCACATGTGTGTCCCTGACCTCAGTATTCTTCGGAGTGCTGTGTTAGGAGACAAATCTTATAATTTGGGAGTCATTGTCGCACGTAGGTTGCATCTTAATAGATTTAATGGAGATTTCTTTGGTGGAATTTATACAACCCGCGTAGCTAATTTCTTGGTATAGCCATACGCGTAGATGATATTAAATTACCTCCTGCTTATCTAGATTTTAATGCTATGGTTCACCATCAGTTTGTCGAGAGGAATGAATCGCCTCTCCAGTATCGACTAATCTTTGACAGACGCCATGCTGTCCATATTACTCTCCCTGCTCCTGCCTTCTTTGATTATCAGGCAAGAGGAAGATATACCATTACTAGAGAGGAGGCAGATGAGTACGAGAGGAGAGCGGAGGCCGCTCGTCGCCACGCTGCAGCTCAGCAGGCGATAGCCGTTGCATCTCAGTACGACCCCAGCTATTATTATGGATATCCGCCAGGCCAGCCGTGGCCATAGACCAACTTAGGCCAAAAGCCTAAGCTTGGGGGAGTACGTATTTCCCACCGATATTACATTTATATTCACACACTCATTGCTAGACGTCGGTGCTCATACTTTTTCATTGTATCATCCATGTTAGTTTATTTTCCTTTTTATGCTTTCTTCTTGTGTGTTTAATAAACCTTAAGAAAAAACAAAAAAATAGTTGTAGCTTTTAGTTAGTTTACTTTCCATGCTTGTAGTAGTAATTAAAAAGAAAACCCAAAAAGAATTTCCTGTTCTTCTTTTGCTTGTTGGGAGCTTTCTCGTGTAAATAGTTTTATTTCTTTCCTTTCCTTTGGGGGTTGATAGGAGAAGACCATAATCAAATTGTTGAAGTGGCTCTTATATGCATTATTGTTTATCTCACAAAAGAGCCCATATTGCCTTGTCTTCTCCTCTTTATTGAATGCCCGCAGATTCCAACTTAGTCCAATGCACGTGCACTATTATTATTATTCACATCGTTCGGTTGTGCAAGTGAAAGGAAATTATGATGATATATGATGGACTGACCGAGATGAGAAAAGCTGGTATGAACTCGACCTCTTTTGTTTTTGTAAATATGATTAGTTCATCGTTCTTGATTCGGCCTATTATGAATAAACATGTTTGCAATGACAACTAGAGATCATAGTTTCTTGTGCCATACTTGATTACCTATGAGTTATAATGGTATACCTTGCGTGCCAACATGCTATTAAAATGGTTATGATGTGGTATGATAGGTTGGTATCCTCCTCTAAATGATTTAAGTGACTTGACTTGGCGCATGTTCACGCATGTAGTTGAAAAAAAATCAACATAGCCTTCACGATATTTATGTTCATGGTGGATTATATCCTACTCATGCTTGCATTTTTTGTTGATTAATTTTAATGCATGTTCATGACTGTTGTCGCTCTCTAGCTGGTCGCTTCCCAGTCTTTTGCTAGCCTTCACCTGTACTAAGCGGGAATACTGCTTGTGTATCCAAATCCCTTAAACCCCAAAAGTTATTCCACATGAGTCCACTATACCTACCTATATACGGTATCTACCTGCCGTTCCAAGTAAATTTGTATGTGCCAAACTCTAAACCTTCAAATAAATATCCTGTTTTGTATGCTCGAATAGCTCATTTATCAACTAGGGCTGTATGTATCTTCCATGTTAGGCGGGTTATTCTCAAGAGGAGTGGACTCCGCTCCTCACTCACGAGATAAATGGCTGGTCACCCGGATGCCCAGTCCCATGCTTTATGCAAACTAAATCAAAATAATTGCAAACAAAACTCCCCCTGGGACTCTTGTTAGTTGGAGGCACTCGTTGTTTCGAGCAAGCCATGGATTGATGCTTGTGGTGGAAGGGGGAGTATAAACTTTACCATTCTATTTGGGAACCGCCTATAATGTGTGTAGCATGGAAGATATCGCCATCTCTTGGTTGTTATGTTGACAATGAAAGTATACCGCTCAAAATATCATTCACCTCTGTTTCAAAACCGAGCTCTGGCACCTCTACAAATCCCTGCTTCCCTCTGTGAAGGGCCTATCTATTTACTTTTATGCTGAGTCATCACCCTCTTATTAAAAAGCACCAGTTAGAGAGCACCACTATCATTTGCATTCATTACTATTAGTTTACATTGAGTATGACTTGGCTGGATCTCTTTTACCATGAATTACAATGTCTATTCAGCCCTTGGTCTTTAAAGGTGCTCTGCATTTATGTTTTGCGGTCTCAGAAAGGGCTAGCAAGATACCACTATCGGTGTCAAAACCGGCGGATCTCGGGTAGGGGGTCCCGAACTGTGCGTCTAAGGCGGATGGTAACAGGAGGCAGGGAACACGATGTTTTACCCAGGTTCGGGATCTCTTGATGGAGGTAAAACCCTACGTCCTTCTTGATTTATTCTTGATGATATGAGTATTACAAGAGTTGATCTACCACGAGATCGGAGAGGCTAAACCCTAGAAGCTAGCCTATGGTATGATTGTATGTTGTCCTATAGACTAAAATCCTCCAGTTTATATAGACACCAGAGGGGGTTAGGGTTACACAAGGTCAGTTACAAAGGAGGAGATATACATATCCGCACTGCCTAGTGTCGGTGTCAAAACCGGCGGATCTCGGGTAGGGGGTCCCGAACTGTGCATCTAAGGCGGATGGTAATAGGAGGCAGGGGACACGATGTTTTACCCAGGTTCGGGCCCTCTTGATGGAGGTAAAACCCTACGTCCTGCTTGATTTATTCTTGATGATATGAGTATTACAAGAGTTGATCTACCACGAGATCGGAGAGGCTAAACCCTAGAAGCTAGCCTATGGTATGATTGTTGTTGTCCTACGGACTAAAACCCTCCGGTTTATATAGATGCCGGAGGGGGCTAGGGTTACACAAGGTCGGTTACAAAGGAGGAGATGTCCATATCCGTACTGCCTAGCTTGCCTTCCACGCCAAGTAGAGTCCCATCCGGACACGAGACGAAGTCTTCAATCTTGTATCTTCATAGTCTAACAGTCCGGCAAAAGGATATAGTCCGGCTGTCAGGAGACCCCCTAATCCAGGACTCCCTCACCTAGCTTGCCTTCCACGCCAAGTAGAGTACCATCCGGACACGAGACGAAGTCTTCAATCTTGTATGTTCATAGTCAAACATTTCAGCCAAAGGATATAGTCCGGCTGTCCGGAGACCCCCTAATCCAGGACTCCCTCAGTAGCCCCTGAACCAGGCTTCAATGACGATGAGTCCGGCACGCAGTATTGTCTTCGGCATTGCAAGGCGGGTTCCTCCTTTGAATACACCACGGAAGAATTTGAATACAAGGATAGTGTCCGACCCTGCAAAATAAGTTCCACATACCATCATAGAGAGAATAATATTTCCACAAATCTAATCTGCTGACACGTTTTGGCAACATGACATCACGCCATGGCTCGGTGATTATTCAAACCGTTTTTGTTTAACTAGCCCCACACATAATGAGAGGCAGTTTCTTGACACGTCTTGTCAAAGCAGAGATCGTGTCCCCCTTATTACGAGATTCTTATCAATACGGTCTTGGGTAACCTAACCACGCCTAGGACTCCTAGATTTTAGGCAAGTCCCAAACGGCCACGAGGAGGACGCTTGATATTCACCCTCTTTATAAAGGGTCAAGGCTTTTACTTTTTTCCTCCCGTGCTCAATTTAATCCCTCCCCCGCCTTGAGTTCTAAAACTCAAAGCCTAGGTCAGGTGCTTCGGATCTTCAATCATGTCCGGATCCAGCCTCCAGGGCCGGTGGATGCCCTCCTCCGTCATGGAAGAGGATATCAAGAAGTTGAGGGAGGCAAGATACCTGACCGCCGAAGTCTCACATCGGCTGCCCGCCCGAGGGCAGGTCGTCCCTACTCCTGAACCCAATGAAGACGTCATGTTCATCTCCCACTTCCTCCGAGGACTAGGCCTCACTCTGGATCCCTTCATAAGGGGTTTGATGTTCTATTACGGGCTTGATTTCCACGATCTAGCCCCGGATTCCTTTCTCCACATCTCGGCATTTATTGTCGTATGTGAGGCCTTCCTCCGCATTACCCCTCACTTCGGCCTGTGGCTCAAGACCTTTGATGTGAAGCCGAAGACGGTCGAGGGGCAGTATGTAGTGTGCGGAGGTGCATTAATAAGCAAGATTGCCGGAGCTCTGTGGCCAAAAGGTTCTTTTCCAGAGGTGTCCGGATTATGGCAACGGGAGTGGTTCTACATCACCGCTCCCAGAAGTGCCAAGTGGGTAGCTTCCCCCGCCTTTCGCTCGGGCCCTCCACCACAACTGATGTCATGGATCAGCAGGGGGCTGAGCTGGGGTCCAGCCAAGGATGTGCCCATACTGTAGAGCCGCATCCGGGATCTCTTCGAGGGAGATTTTAGTTTGGTTATGGTAGTGCAAGTCATGCTGGTTCGTCAAGTCCAGCCTTGCAAACGCCGGCCCCTCCGCTTGTGGGAATTCAACCCAGATAGACCGCGCGCTATTCAGAATTTCCTCGGCCTTACGCACGAGGAGATGTACAAGTCGTTCTTCGGACCCCAAATAGAGTGTCCAGACACCTCCAAGGACGTGGGCCTGAGCAGCAACCGCATCGCAGCCCAAGTAAGTAATCCTCTAGCCGAACACACTGTCTTTCATTTATCATGACGTCATTCTGAAGAATTGCTTTTTGACCAGGACTGGATAACAAAGGCGAAGATGATCCTGCTTGATTTATTCTTGATGATATGAGTATTACAAGAGTTGATCTACCACGAGATTGGAGAGGCTAAACCCTAGAAGTTAGCCTATGGTATGATTGTTGTTGTCCTACGGACTAAAACCCTCCGGTTTATATAGACACCGGAGGGGGCTAGGGTTACACAAGGTCGGTTACAAAGGAGGAGATGTCCATATCCATACTGCCTAGCTTGCCTTCCACGCCAAGTAGAGTCCCATCCGTACACAAGACGAAGTCTTCAATCTTGTATCTTCATAGTCTAACAGTCCGGCAAAAGGATATAGTCCGGGTGTCTGGAGACCCCCTAATCCAGGACTCCCTCTGTAGCCCCTGAACCAGGCTTCAATGACGATGAGTCCGGCGCGCAGTATTGTCTTCAGCATTGCAAGGCAGGTTCCTCCTCCGAATACATCACAGAAGAATTTGAATACAAGGATAGTGTCCGACCCTGCAAAATAAGTTCCACATACCACCGTAGAGAGAATAATATTTCCACAAATCTAATCTGCTGACACGTTTTGGAAACACGACATTATGCCATGGGCCGGTAATTATTCAAACCGTTTCCTTTAACTAGCCCCGCACACAATGCGAGGCAGTTTCTTGACACGTCTTGTCAAAGCAGAGATCGTGTTCCCCTTATTACGGGATTCTCATAAATACAGGCGTGGGTAACCCAACCGCGCCATCGATTACGGCGCTTGGGGGATAAGCGAGTTTTACCAGGCTAGTGGGGGCGCATAGTTTCGGCCGCCCTTATAAAGGGACAAGGTTTAACCTTTTTTTACCCACGCCTTCTTCCTCCTTGCTCATCCACTCTTGCGCACTCGAGCTCCAACGCCCAAGCCACATCCTTCCCCTCAACCTTCTCCAATCATGTCCGGAGTGGGAGGTAAATGGATGGCTTCCTCCGTTATGGAGGGACACATCAAGAAGCTACGCGGAGCCGGATACTTGGCCGCGAATATAGCGCATCGGCTGCCTGCTGCGGGGCAGATCGTTCCTACCCCTGAACCTCATGAGAGGGTAGTTTTCCTCCACCACTTCCTCCGTGGACTAGGGTTTCCCCTCCATCCATTTGTTCGTGGTCTCATGTTCTACTCGGGGTGGACTTTCATGATCTGGCCCCGAACTTCGTCCTTAACATTTCGGCGTTCATCGTCGTGTGTGAGGCTTTCCTCCGCATCCGGCCCCACTTCGGCCTGCGGTTAAAGACCTTCAATATCAAGCCGAAGGTGGTGGGTGGCCAACAAGCAGAATGCGGCGGAGCCATGGTGGGCAAGATGCCCAACTTTATATGGCTTGAAGGCTCCTTCGTGGAAACCATAAAGGGGTGGCAATCGGCGTGGTTCTACATCACCGAGCCGCGCAACACCAAATGGGTGGCTGCCCCCAAGTTTCGATCCGGATTCCCCACACAGCTCACTTCCTGGAAAGAGAAGGGCTTGTTGTGGGGTTCATCGGTGGAGCTGGACGAACTCCAGAAATGTATCCTGAACATGGCAAGCAAGAAGCTCAAGCTTGTCAACATAGTCCAGGTCATGCTCGTCCGCCGGATCCTCCCGTGCCAACAACGGGACTTCAACTTGTGGGAGTTCGACCCGGCCCAGCACCAGACTCTGAGCGAGCTCTTCGACACGACGCACAAGGACGTCTGGAAGGTGCTTTTCAGGGCGCAGAGGTCCCTCCCTCTCTCACCGAGGACCGCGGGTTAAGCGCGAAGCGCCGAGCGCATTCGGTGAGTTCCATACATCTGGTAGGATATCTATTCCCCCTAGCTTAACCATGTGCGGGGTCTGACCTCCATGCCTTTGATAGGACTCGGTGGAGACGTCGGGGCAGATTAACTGTCCGGCCCCTCTGCCCGAAGACATTGTGGACGCTCTCCTGACGGAGATGCTGACTCTAGCTCCTTACAAGGTGCCGGAGAAGACCAAGAAGGCCAAGGGAACCCAAAAGAGTTCCCGACGCCAGGCATTGTCGGACTTATCGTCCGATAACTCCGTGACGCACTCCTCCCCCGAAGACGAGGAGGAAGATGAAGATGCTCCCCCTCCAGTCGGGGAAGACAAGAAAAGGAAGGCCGCCCCTACTGGGGGGCCGAAGGGTCCAAGAAGGGAAGGACTCTCCTTCCGGACTACTCCACCACCGCCGCCGAAGGCGAAGACGAGTGGCTGCTCAGGGCCAAGCCCCTAGTGAAGTTGTAAGTATTCGGATACCAGAGCAACTCATAGCATTCCTTTGTCGCACTGCTTCTCCTAACGCCGAATTATGATTGTGCAGACCGCCCCGAACCCGTATCGACGTATCCTCGTTGGACGGCTCCCTGGGCTCGTCGGATATGGATAGCGATCCACTTCCGACGCCACCTCCCCTTGCCCTACGGACAACGCCGAGGTGTTGTCCCAAGAGGCATTGGGTCGAGGGGAGACAGTCCCGGAGGCGCCTCAAAGCGACCTTTCGGACTCCGGGAGCAGGGGGAGCAAAGCCCCCGAGGGCTCCGAGTTCGGCCCTCAGTCGAACACCGCACCGGAACCTCCAGTGGTTCCGGACTCGGGCAGGCGGCCTCCTTCCAAGAGGGGCAAGACGCCTGTGCCGGTGACCTCTGCCCATCCAGAGGCACCGGACAATCTGTTGGGAGCGCTTCACAGCGCTTCCATTGACGAAGAGCACCGCACTATCATGAGTGCGATGGTCCAGAAGGTTCAGTCCGCCAAGAGCGGACTGACTGAAGCCTATGCCAGCCTTCTAACAGGCTTTGAGGTAAGTTTTTGAAATATAGGAGAAATATTACCGCATAGACAGTAGCCCCTGATGCTTGGTTCGGTGTTCACAAAGAAAAGCCGAACAGAGGATCAAACAATATCGCAGGAGTCTAATATAAGTATGTCTATATGCGTATGCAGGCTTCGCTGCTGGCATCTGCCGCACTGACTGCGGAGGTCGCCGCACTGAAGCAGGACCTTAAAGGGTCCAAGGACGAGCTCGGCCTTGCCAAGAGGCAGCTCGAGGAGAACAAAGGTAAGTAGTACATAGTCTATAGATATGTATAAAAAGAATGCGATTGCAAAATGACAGGATCATCGTAAATTTGCCAGGGGCCACGACCGAGGTGGCGACCCTGAAGCAAGCGCTATCCGAGGTCGAAAACAAAGCGGCCAAGGAGCGCACTGAGCAGGAAAGGCATGAGGCACGGGTGGGCGAGGTGCAGCAAGAGCTCCACACTCTCGTGACGAAGCATGAGGTGTCGGAGCTTGACTTGAAGATGTGAGAGTCCGAGCTTGCCGCGGCCCTTGAGAGCGCAAAGAATGCCAAGGCCGAAGCCCAAAAGGCCCTCCAGGAGATTGATGCGATGAAGAAGATAGCGGCGGGTAAGGCATTCTATATGCAAAGCAAGCATGTGAAAGTAAATTACCTGTTACTTACCCGAATCCGGAGCTCTCCAGGAGCATTCGTAGATTTGCCCCGTAGCGTGTCGGATGCCGCACAGTTTTACCAGGCCAAGGAGGGAAGCTCAACGGAGAAGCTGTTCTGGTCTCAGTATACTGGGACCGAACACCCGATGCCTCTGAGCGACCAGCTGAAGCAGCTGGTTGAGCTGCACAAGGCGGCCGAACAGGCCATGAAGGGCTTTATAGTCCGGATGTGGCCTGGCGACGCCCTTCCCAACAGCTGCTTCGGCCTGGTGAGGCGGCTTGTGGATGCCTGCCCACGGCTGGAAGTCATCAAGCGGTCCGTCTTCATCGAAGGTGCACGCCGGGCTTTCGCCCGTGTGAAGGTGCAATGGGCCAAGCTGGACGCCGTGAAGCTGAATAAGGAAGGGCCACTGGAGGGCAAGGAGCATCGCCACCCCGAGATGTACTATGACGGTGTCCTGAAGGGTGCTCGTCTCGTAGCGGACGAGTGTACGAAAGATATAATATTCGAGTAAATTCGCTTGTGTAATCCTGTATTTATGAAAACTTGTTCATATGCGCTATGCAACGCTTGTTTGAATTTAAAATATTACCTTCTGTTCGACTGTTTATCAAATCTGAGAGATGGCTAGTCCTCGGCTTCTGCCCCCACGCCACGAGTGCTGGGGTGTTCGGGATAAAACCGAGCACTCTTGTTCCCATTGTTGGGTCCTTCGAGGGAGGTGCTCAGCACAACGAACAAGGCAATCGGACTATAATGCGTTATCACTCTCACTTAGCCATAGAATTCTATAATTTTAAATTTTGGCGAAGCCCCTAGTATTCAGAAGGCCGAATCTGGGGTGTGATACACGCCTTAAGCCGGACAGGGCCGACTCCTCGCTCTAAGCGGCATAAGTCTTTAAGGACTCGAAAACCTCTCGAACAGCGACCAGTCTCTCGCCTTATCATGACAGTCAGTTTTAGCTTTCTCTACTGAGGTGCTTAGCCCAGTAGAACCGGGGCACAATCGTAGTAGTTCTCCCAGTGCTTGTCAGATTTCGGGTTCCGACAGACCCTTATGGTTCGAACACTGGGGTGCGCGCGGAGATTACGCCTTCTACCTCCCCGCCTCGCAAAGAACTAAACTACTAAAGGAACTGCATGAGAGACACAAGATTTATACTGGTTCGGGCCACCGTTGTGGTGTAATACCCTACTCCAGTGTGTGGTTGGTGGATTGCCTCTTGGGGCTGATGATGATGGATAATACAAGGAAGAACAGCCTCGCGAGGGTCTGTTCTTGACTGGGGCGATGAACTGCTAGGAGGAGTTCAGCCTCCCCTCACTCTCTCTCTCTCTCTCTCTCTCTCTCTCTCTCTTTCTTACTCTTACTAGCCAACCGAACTGAAAGCTCGAACCTAACAAACGAACCGAACGAACGAACGAACCGAACCCACTGCTCGGACCCCCCAAAACTCGAACCGAACCCCCTGCTACGTGGGCGGCTGGCCCTATTTATAGAGGCCCTGGTCCTCTTCCCAAATATTGAGCGGGAAGGGAGCCAACAATGGCGGGCTAATTTGAAGGGGGACAGCAAGTATCAACTATCCTGACAAAAGCAGTCTTCGCCTGCGCAAAGCTCTGGTGATGATGCCGTCTTGGGCTCCACGGTGACCTCCATCTCGTAGTCCTCCTGGTCTTGGTCTCGTTGCACCGAAACGGCAACCTTTGCCTGATGCCTCAGTACTCCGCATCTGTGCTTGCCCCCTTTGCACCAAAGAGGAAAGAAGGACGCTGCGCACGCTGGCACCCGCCTGGCGCCCTGAGTCGTCATGGCTCGCGTCACGGGCACCTCGCGAGGTACCCCGCCTTGATCTCTCCGCCTCCTCGCGAGCCAGCCTGATGAGGCCGTGCCTGAGGAAGCTCCGTGTCATCCGCCTCATGAGGCTTGGCCCCTCGCGAGGGTCTTGAGTCTTGCGTTGATGAAGATGGGCCATGTTGGGCCTCCTTTGAGCCACGCCGCAGGCCGTAGGCAGGCAAGTTTGGGGACCCCCATTCCCAGAACGCCGATAGTAGCCCCCGGGCCCAAGGCGCGCCCGGACTTGGCCGTGCCGAGAGGCGAAAGGGCAAGGGCGAAGCGCCGCGGGCCCTAACAGCCTACGGCCTTGGGCGCCGCGCTGCGGTTGATTAGACACCAGTGCCTTAGCAATCGTGCAGGTTGATAAAGGAGCGGCATCTGCCCAGACTTTGCCTTTTGCTTTCTCCGCTTGCTGCTCAGATCCCCTTTCTTGCGCCTCCCCTTTCTTCCTCCAAACCTCCAGATCTACTCCGGCTTCATGACCTAGGAAACCATGGCGCCTCGCCAGCCTCCGGCTGAAGCTTGGTACTCTCCCGCTCTGGACTCGCCGAATGTGTCCAAGGCTGGCCTTGCCCAGCTGCGCCAGATGGCGGAGGCGCAGGGCATCAACGGGACGAAGGTGTTCAAGGCCGGCTCCGCCACCCCTAGGGCCGAGGGAGCACCTTTTATGCTCTCTTTGTAAGCTCCATTGCTGCGGGCCTGGTGCCTCCCTTCTCCAAGTTCTTCTTCTCTGTCCTCCGCCATTACAACTTGCAGGCTCTGCATCTCCACACCAACTCTGTTCTTCTTCTGGCGATCTTCGCTTACTACTGCGAGGCCCACGTAGGGGTGCAGCCTTCAGTAGCCTTGCTGCGCCATTATTTCTCCCTCCGGGTCACTCGCAGTTCTCCTTCCGCGTGCGCGGGCTTTGTCGCGTACGGCGGCACCATTGCCATCTCGAATCCTGAGAAGAGGATTGAGGGCTTCTGGAGCAAGTGGGTCTTGGTAGATGCCGTGCGCGTCCATCCTAGGCTGATCTTGCCCGCGGAGCCGCCCGCGAGCTCCGGCGACCTGGGTCGAGTGGAGCTCACGGACCCCCGCACAAAACTGGTGTTGGAGAGGATGGACACGGACCTGAGGCCGGCCAGCGCGGCGGCGGCGAAGTTGACCGGTGCGTCGCTGCTGAGGGAGTTCCTGGAGCACCAACTGGCTCCACTCCGGCGGTACTCACCTCCGATGTGGAGGCCTCACCCGAGCCCCACGGCCTTGAGCGATGAAGATTTGACCGCGGTCCTCCAATCTCTGGTCGGGGGCGAGGTGGCAAGGTTGGAGGGCGCTCCCAAGCCCTTGTTCCTTCACGACGACTGGGAGCAGGTGGTGAAGTCCATGCCCGTTTTTAACGGGGACGGGCTCGTGCCCGTGGCGGCTTCCGAGGGACCGGTGGACGTGCCCTCTGGCGACTCCAGTAAGGAGGAGGACGAAGAGGAGCGGGGAAAGGGGCCCGACTCTGAGGCGACCGATGGAGAGTCGCGGGATCCCCTCCCTTGGCGCAGGCCCCGTAGTCTCCGCCTTTCTTTGAGCGATGATGACGAGGAGGGAGATGAGCAGGTCGGCGGGAGCTTGCCCCCGATCCCGAAGAAGGACAGGACCGGGCTGATCTCCCGCGAGCCTGCCCCCACCCCGAAGCAGTCTGCAGACGCGCCTTCTGCTTCCGAGGTCGACCCTTCCAGCCGGCTGTCAGGCTTCAAGTTTGGCCGGAGGCTGCCCGAGCTCACCGGCGATGACCCGTAAGTGCTTGACCCTTGTCTTTATTTCTTGTTCTGCTGCCGAGGCTTGACGTCCACATCTCTTGAATAGTCTGGAGCCCGTGGCGAAGAAGCTGAAGGGGGCTCCTGAGGCTCCATCCGCGGCAGCGCCTCCGCCTGCGGAGGAGGGTGACCATGGTGCGCGGGCTTCTCCTGCCCGGTCGGCCTCGCGAGGCCTGGTCGAGCTGGCTGGGGCGAGCTCAACCCCCGTGGCCCAAGTGACTCCTGTGGTGCCTTTGCCCGCTGCCGCCACCATAGCCGCTGTGGTGTTGATGTCGCTGCCTTCTTCCTCCGTTCCGACGGCTGCTGCTTCCCCACCTCCTCCTGCCGTCCTGGAGCTAGACTGGACCGGCTGCGGCAGGATCTCCTTGGCGCCGACCCTCGCCTGGTGGCCGGGCGCTTGGAGCTGGCTTCGGGATGGATTCGCTCCGACGCCTTAATCCGGGCGGCGCTGGTTCAAGCCTCGACGGCCTGCGACGAGGATAGGCAGGCCCTCCTTGAGACAAAGGCTGCTCGTGACGCAGCCCTGGGGGAGGTGGTTGAAGCCCGCGGTCGTTGCAAGGCGTTGGAGGACGAGCTGCAAAGCCTGCGGGACCAGCTCGCGAAGGAGGTTTGTCTTCGCCAAGAGCAAGAAGAAGGCATGAAGGCTCGCGAGGCGGCCATCGAGGGCCGGGAGGCCAAGCTCAAGAAGCGCTACGACCACCTAGGCGCGCTGGGAGATGATCTGGAGGCGACGAAGGTCGAGCTGGCCCGCAAGGCCAAGGTTCTTGCCGAGGATCGCGTGGCCTTCGCGGACATGGAGAAGAAGGCTCGTGCTTCGCTGAAGATGCATTACGCCAGTGGTCTGGAGAGCCGCTGGCCGGTGCTGAGGACGGCCCCGCCAAGCTGCTTCCCTTCCTGGTTCGTGCCCTTGAGGATGTCACCCTTGGCCTTGGCCCCACGGCCGAGGCCGAGGCGCGTGTCCTGTCTTCTGCTGCGTTGATGCGGGTCTTCACCCACATCTACCTTCACGACCCTAGCACCGACCTCGACAGCCTGCTGGAGCCAGTAAGCGGCGAGGGCGCTGCTGCCGCTGCCGAGGCCGTGAAGGGTCGCGTGGAAGATCTGCTGGGGAAGTTCCGGGCCTTCAGTACCAAGCCGAAGCAGGGTGCTTCCGGTTCTGCTGCTCCTTGAGGCGGGGCCACCCGCGCTGCTCCACCGCCGCCAAGTCACTCCGCTACTGCTCCCGCCCTGCTTTTAATTCCTGCATCATGCATCATGCCTCGGGGAGGCGTTTAAACTTGCGTTTGGTATTGAGACAATTAGTATGGACTGTAATATTTGCTTCTTAAGTTCCTTGAATTTTATGCTTTCCCTCCCTACTTGCTTGTGTTCTACGCTGGCAGAGCCCGGCCCCGCGCGTACCTCACCCAGCATTAGCCCCGACCGGAAACCAGGACGGGACCAAAGGAGTGAGGGGCTACGGAGCCAGTTAGGCTCCTGAGTCGCGATGCTCAGGAGTCACCCTTGGCGCACGAACAACAAGTAGGGAGGTGTAATGTAGGTGGGTCTTTCGTTCTACGTCTGCGGAGCCCGGCCCCGCGCGTACCTCACCCAGCATAGCCTTTCGGAACTAAGGAGTGAGGGGCTAAGGGGCCAGTTAGGCTCCTGAGTCGCGATGCTCAGGAGTCCCCCTTAACGCGCAAACAGCATGTGATTAGGTGAGATGCGAGTGGGACCACCGTTCTACGTCTGCAGAGCCCGGCCCCGCGTGTGCCTCACCTAGCATAGCCTTTCAGAACTAAGGAGTGAGGGGCTACGGGACCAGTTAGGCCCCTTAGTCGCGATGCTCAGGGGTCCCCCTTGACGCTCAAACGGCCTTCATACCTTGGCTCCGCTCGGGGAGAGGTGCGCGACGAACCAGGCCCGAGGGGCCTGGCTGGGTGGCGTACGTCCGGGCGTGACCCAGGTGCAGCCCCCGTGGCCAGCCCCCTCGCGCGGCGCTCCCGAGGGGAGGCGTTGCGATGAGGCTAGACACTAAGCTCTGGGCTCCCTGAGGCTGATGCGGCCCGGGGGCCACCCTCAGTTGTTTATCACCAACGCGGAGCATAGCGCTTCCGCATGTGTACGGGCATAGCCGCTCCTCGGCAGTGTTGTCAGCCAGCGCGGAGCATGGTGCTTCCACTGGTACGTGGGAGGGGGCCCTCCTCCGGGAGGAGCCCCCAGGGCGTGTACAGCCCCGCCCTGACACGTGGCCGGCACGGTAGGGCTAGGTGAGGTGTATCTGGGCACCCGTGAGCCAGCGCGGGACTCACGGGGCCCTACCTCTAGGCGGGTTGCGCCTGGCACTGGGCCTTATCTTGGGCTGTGTTCCTGCAAGCTTGGTTAGATGCCGGCACTCTACGTCCTCGGGTCCCGGCCCTCGAGCTTGTCTCAGCCGTCGCTGGTATGCCAGGTCGCGATGCCGTGGACAAAGCCAGAGGGTGAGGGCTGGAGAGCCAGTAAGAGCCCCGAGTCGCGATGCTCAGGTACCCCCCCTTTAACGCGCAAGTGGTCGACATGGAGAAGAAGAGGTGCCGTGGGCAAGCATCAAGTAATCAAGCATGATGGGCGAATGCATAACCGGAAATAAACGCAAGGGAGATACATGCCATTGGGCCTGGCCCGAGCGACTTGGGGATGATGCAGCCCGAGGGGCGCCCCCAACAAAGCAAGCTAACGACATGAAATAAAGGGATACACGCCGCAGGGACGGACCCATGCGGCCTGGGAACGATGCAGCCCTGGGAGGGCGCTCCCAGCTGAGAATGAAACTGGTAAGATGTCACCTGAGGGTGTCGAGGGCGAAGGAGTGTCGGTGCAGCAGACTCGGGAGGCCGCGGAAGCCGATCCTCACGAGCCCCCAGGCCCAGGGGCCTCGGGAGGCTCCGGAGGCACTGGTAGCTCTTTGCGAATCACCTCCATCTCCGCCAGGGCCGCGGAACGCCTGTCTTCTTGAGCCTCCATGATGCCCCTCATGAGGCGCTGGCGCGTAGCAACCACGCTCGGCAGGCCATAAGGCATGCGAACTTAGCTGTGGGGCGGACCCCGGCAGCGCCCCACTCGCGAGGGCCAGAGGCGCTCCATTGTAGCGGCTTGGTTGAGCCCTGGTACATCGACGCAGACGTGCAGCCCACCATCCTCGCCTGGATGAGGAGCCACAGCCGGCAGACGGCGGCAACCTCTCACGATCCTTGATTCCTATAGTTCTTGAATGGCTTTGTCGACGAGCTCCTGCGGGTCTAACCTTCCTTGCCTTGCTCCTTCTTGCGGGAAACGTGCTTCGAAAAACGCCTCCACGTGGCGCCCAAGCGCCTCCCTCATGACCCTGGCCAGGTCGGTGGCCCTCCAGGGGAGAGCCCCCGAGCCCTGCCCGAGGAGGGCGCCGGGCGCGCTTTCCTATGAGATGGAAGGAGGCCCCCCCTGGGCAGACGCGGGCCCTGAGGGGCCTGCCTCCCGAGGGGCTGGTCTGGACGACGTCTTCTTCTTCTTCTTCTTGGGGGTGGCCTCGGGAAGCCTCCTGCTTCCGCGATCCGGGTCTTCCAGCGACGCGGCCTGAAAGGCTCGCTCCAGGGAGCATACTGCATCCCTCTCTTCACAGGGCACCGTGATGACTCCGCCACTCCCTGGCATCTTGAGGACGTTGTAGCCATGGTGAGTCACGGCCATGAACTTGGCCAGCACTGGGTACCCAAGGATGGCGTTGTACGGCAGGCGGATGTGGGCGACGTCAAAGTCGATGAGCTCAGTGTGGTAGTTGTCGCGTGCCCCGAAGGTGACAGGGAAGCGGACCTGCCCAATCGGGACCGTGGAGCCGTCGGTGATTCCGGAGAAGGGCTTGGTTGGCTGAAGCTGGTCGTAGGGCACTTGGAGATTGTTGAACGTTTCCACGGACAGGACGTTGAGCCCTGCCCCACCATCGATGAGGGTCTTGGTGACTAGTACATTGCTGATGACTCGGGAGCAGAGCATCGGGAGGACGCCAGCTGTGGCTGCACACTTGAGTTGATCCGCTGAGCTGAACGTGATGGTGCATGCCGACCACCTGAGAGGGCGCGTTGCTTCGAGCCTGGGGAGGGCTGCGTTCACCTCGTGAGCAAACTGCTTGAAGATGCGTTGGGAGGCTGGGGCTTGAGCTCCGCCCAGGATGCAGGCGATTGCGCGTGGCTCCTGGAAGCCCCCAGCCCCCTCGTCTTGGTGGCGGTCCTCTTTCCTCCTTGGCTGAGGCGGTAGTGGAGGGAGGCCTGCGTTGCCTTGTGGGCGATCCTCACGAGGCTGATCCCTCCAGTCCCCCTCGCGAGGCAGGTCTCTCCAGCGGTCCTCGCGAGGCTGATCGCGCCACCCTTGGTGCGTGCCACGGTCTTCCCAGTGTCCTACGTTTCTTCCTCCTCGGCCATAGCCCTGATCGGCGCGGTCGAGACGACGGCCGATCCTTCCTTCTCGCACGGCGTGGAGTTCTTGGCATTCGATGGTGTTGTGGGTGTGGAGGTCGTGGTACACACAGTACCGGCTGCCCCTGGTGGACTCAGGCAGATCTTTGCCTCGCTTGGTGTCTGGTTCTGCTGCGAGCACGGCAGCCCCCTTGCGCTTCACGTCCTTGGCCTTGGGCTTCTTCTCCTCTGGTTCTGCGGCAGGCAGCTCAAGGAGGGAGAGGCGTCCCTCCTCAGCCCTGACGCACTTGGTCGCCAGGTTGAACAGCTCCAGGGAGGTGCATAGGTCTTCATGCATCGCCAGCTCCTCCTTCATCTTGACGTCGCGCACACCATCGGAGAAGGCCGAGATGATGGCCTCCTCGGACACCTTGGGGATCTTGAGGCGCGCGCTGTTGAAGCGCTGGATGTACTTCTGCAGGGTCTCTCGGGGTTGTTGCTTGATACGGTGCATGTCGCTCACGGCGGGCGGCCGGTCGCGAGTACCTTGGAAGTTGGCGATGAAGCGGGTGCGCATCTGGTCCCAGGAAGAGATCGTGCCTGGAGCCAGATTCAGGAGCCAGGTGCGAGCTCCTTCCTTGAGCGCCATGGGGAACCAGTTCGCCATGACCTTTTCATCCCCGCTGGCAGCTTCGATGCCCAGCTCATAGAGCTGGAGGAACTCTGCAGGGTTAGTCGTGCCATCATAATGAGGAGGCAGGTCTGGCTTGAATTTGCCGGGCCACGCGACGCTACGCAGCTCGGTGGTGTAGGCACGGCAGCCTGCGGTGGCCACGACAGGCCTTGGCTGGTGGAGAGCTTGGTCTTGAGGGTCCCCACACGCTGCAGCTAGGAGCAGTGCGGGGTCTTGGCGTGCCGGAGCTGGAGCAGGGTCACGACGTTCTGGAGCAGGGAGCGCTCGGGCAGCCCCTTGCGGGCGAGGGATCTCTTGGCAGCTCCGTTCTTGCTGCGCTGGCGCCTGACGGAGCGGGTTCGGCCCAGGGGCCACGCACCTTGAAGCCATGGCGTCTTCTGGGAGAGGAGGCGGATGGTACGCCTCCGGGGCTTCGTTGCCTGCGCGTGGCAGGGTGCGGCGCAGTGGAACGGACGGCGCGGAAGAGCCCCCTGCGGCGCGGACAAGCTCGGTGACGCGGTCGAGCCACTCCTCGTAGACGTCGTCGACAGGACGGTAGCGCAGGAGCTCGTTTGCTGCAAGGAGCGCAGCTCGAGCCTCCAAGGGTGCGCGGAGCGCGCGGGACGAAGAACCAGCTGGTGCAAGCGATGGAGTAGCAGTGCGGCCGTCTTGCCGCACGGATGGGTGCTGGGACGATGCTTGCTGTTCGCCCCCCGCCGGGCCGGTGGCGGCGTTGACGACGGGCGACGGGGAACGACGAGGGCGTCCGCCGATGGGCGCCGTCTGAGTGACGCGAGAAGCAATGGCGGCCCGGCGCTCGGCGCGGGCCCGACGAGCGTCAGACATGGATGCGACGGCCGGGGGAGAACAGGGCGGTGGACGACGAATTCCGGTGCACCCCTACCTGGCGCGCCAAATGTCGGATTTCGGGTTCCGGTAGACCCTTAAGGTTCGAACACTGGGGTGCGTGCGGAGATTACGCCTTCTACCTCCCCGCCTCGCAAAGAACTAAACTACTAAAGGAACTGCATGAGAGACACAAGATTTATACTGGTTCGGGCCACCGTTGTGGTGTAATACCCTACTCCAGTGTGTGGTTGGTGGATTGCCTCTTGGGGCTGATGATGATGGATAATACAAGGAAGAACAGCCTCGCGAGGGTCTGTTCTTGACTGGGGCGATGAACTGCTAGGAGGAGTTCAGCCTCCCCCCTCTCTCTCTTTCTTACTCTTACTAGCCAACCGAACTGAAAGCTCGAACCTAACGAACGAACCGAACGAACGAACGAACCGAACCCACTGCTCGGACCCCCCAAAACTCGAACTGAACCCCCTGCTACGTGGACGGCTGGCCCTATTTATAGATGCCCTGGTCCTCTTCCCAAATATTGAGCGGGAAGGGAGCCAACAATGGCGGGCTAATTTGAAGGGGGACATCAAGTATCAACTATCCTGACAAAAGCAGTCTTCGCCTGCGCAAAGCTTTGGTGATGACACCGTCTTGGGCTCCACGGTGACGTCCATCTCGTAGTCCTCCTGGTCTTGGTCTCGTTGCACCGAAACGGCAACCTTTGCCTGATGCCTCGGTACTCCGCGTCTGCGCTTGCCCCCTTTGCACCAAAGAGGAAAGAAGGACGCTGCGCGCGCTGGCACCCGCCTGGCGCCCTGAGTCGTCATGGCTCGCGTCACGGGAACCTCGCGAGGTACCCCGCCTTGATCTCTCTGCCTCCTCGCGAGCCAGCCTGACGAGGCCGTGCCTGAGGTAGCTCCGTGTCGTCCGCCTCGCGAGGCTTGGCCCCTCGCGAGGGTCTTGAGTCTTGCGTTGATGAAGATGGGCCACGCTGGGCCTCCTTTGAGCCACGCCGCAGGCCGCAGGCAGGCAAGTCTAGGGACCCCCGTTCCCAGAACGCCGACAGTGCTACCTTAGCTGATATAGCGAAACATATGGTACCAAAACATGGGAGCCGGGCAAACCCAACTATTGACCCAAGACATGATTCGGAGCTGATGCATATAATGCTATAAGTTCGGGGTGCCGCACTGTCGAAAGTGTTCGAACTTTTCACGCCGTATTGTGGGGTATGCTGAAGCCCCTAGCGTATTGGCCGTACCAGAGTGTACGGGTACTGGATGTCACGAATGAACATATATAAATAAAAAGGAGAATGCAATAAAAGCCTTAATGCAATGCATTGTTTATTAAAAAACATGCATTAGAGCAGAATGATACAGGTAGTGCGATAAGCAAAAAGTAGGACTATGTCCCCTCCAAGGGCAAGCTGAGGCATAATATTAAAGCAAGTATTTCACTCGTTATCGTAATCCACCTGGGAGTTCCGTGGTGTGATGTAGCTTTCTGCCTCCTTGGTTGCTGCATCATGTGTTCGGCAATCATGCTGCCGGACAGGGTTTCCAGAGATTAATGTCCTGAAAGAGAGGAAAATAACAAAGCGGGAAGCCCCTAGTGCGGTTTAAGCCGCGTCTTGGGGCGTGCCGTAGTCATGCCCCTCACCGCCTGTGCCCATGGTATTTTTAATGCGTAATTATGTACGTGTGGCACGAATTTCGCCGTTTGGCTTGGGCCGGGATGGGGGCCGCATTGCTATGCGAGCTCGGAATGTGCCAGTCAGTCCTGTTGCTGATTACTCCGGGCGCGCTTGAAGGTGTTCGAGTCCTTAAACGCCAAACTAGTGGATTGCCTTAAGAGGCTGCTTTGCACTTCTGCTGCGAGGGCCGCAGTGTGCTCCTCCGTTTGGAGTGAGCGCTCTGTGTTTCCATTAACTGTAATGACCGCCCGAGGTCCTGGCATCTTGAGCTTGAGGTATGCATAATGCGGTACCGCATTGAATCTCGCAAATGCGGTTCGCCCAAGCAGTGCATGATAGCCACTGCGGAACGGGACTATATCGAAGATTAACTCTTCACTTCGGAAGTTATCCGGGGATCCGAAGACCACTTCCGGTGTGACTGAGCCTGTGCAATGGGCCTCTACACCTGGTATGACGCCTTTAAAGGTCATTTTTGTGGGTTTGATCCTTGAGGGGTCTATACCCATTTTGCGCACTGTGTCCTGGTAAAGCAGGTTCAGGCTGCTGCCGCCATCCATAAGGACTCGAGTGAGGTGAAATCCGTTAATGATTGGGTCTAGGACCAGTGCAGCGAATCCGCCATGACGGATACTAGTGGGGTGGTCCCTGCGATCGAAGGTGATCGGACAGGAGGACCATGGGTTGAACTTTGGGGCGACTGGCTCCAACGCATATACGTCCCTGAGCGCATGTTTCCGCCCCCTCTTGGGGATGTGGGTTGTGTATATCATGTTCACCGTCCGCACTTGTGGGGGGAACCTCTTCTGTCCTCCGGTATTCGGCTACCGGGGCTCCTCCTCGTCATTGCTATGTGGCCCCTTATCTTTGTTTTCGGCAATTAACTTGCCGACCTACTTGAACACCCAACAATCCCTGTTGGTGTGGTTGGCTGACTTGTCTGGGGTGCCGTGTATTTGACACGAGCGATCGAGTATATGGTCCAAACTGGACGGGCCCAGAGTGCTTCGTTTGAATGGCTTTTTCCGCTGACCGGGTTTAGAGCCTTTGAATCCGGCATTGACTGTCGTATCCTCAGTATTATCGCTATTAATGCGGCGCTTATGTTTGATGGGACGTGACCTGCTATTGCCGTCCTTGGTATTCGAAGTACCATGGTTCTTTGATATGTTATTACTGCGAGCGAGCCAGCTGTCTTCTCCTGCACAAAAGCGGGTCATGAGTGTCGTGAGGGCTGCCATAGATTTCGGCTTTTCCTGACCAAGGTGCCGGGCTAGCCACTTGTCGGCATTCTGGGAACGGGGGTTCCCAGACTTGCCTGCCTGCGGCCTGCGGTGTGGCTCAAAAGGGGGCCCAGCGCGGCCCATCTTTATCAACACAGACCCAAGACCCTCGCGAGGGGCCAAGCCTCGTGGGGCGGACGACACAGAGCTTCCTCAGGCACGGCCTCATCAGGCTGGCTCGCGAGGAGGCGGAGAGATCAAGGCGGGGCACCTCACGAGGTGCCCGTGATGCAAGCCATGACGACCAAGGGTGCCAGGTGGGCGCCAGCCCGCGCAGTGTCCTCCTTTCCTCTTTGGTGCAAAGGGAGCAAGCGCAGGCGAGAGCATCAAGCAAAGGCACCCGTTTCGGTGCAACGAGACCAAGACAAGTCCAACGGCAGGGAGGAAGTCATTGTGGAGCCCAAGCCAGCGTCACCACCAGAGCCTTTGGCAGGCGAGGACCAACTTTAGTCAGGATAAGTGTACCAGATGTTCCCCTTCAAAATGGCCAATTGTTGGCGCCCTTCCCGCTCAATATTTGGGAAGAGGCCCAGGGCCTTTGCCTATAAATAGGACTAGCCACCCCCAGGGTAGAGGGGATCGCAATCAAGAAGGGAGAATCTAGAAGCCAAGAGAGAAACTAGCTAGGGTCGGATCGAGTAGCATCGCACAGAGAGAGAGAAGGGCGACTGAACTCCTCCTAGCAGTTCATCCCCCAGCCAAGAACAGACCCTCGCGAGGCTGTTCTTCCTTGTATTGCTCATCATCATCAGCCCAAGAGGCAATCCACCACACCACACACTGGAGTAGGGTATTACACCACAACGGTGGCCCGAACCAGTATAAACCCTGTGTCTCTTGTGCTGTTCTTTCCATAGCTTTGATCTTAGCGAGGCGGAGGGGTGCAGGTAGGTAGAAGGCGAAATCTCCGCGCGCACCCCAGTGTTCGAACCTCAAGGGTCTGCCAGAACCCGAAATCCGACATTTGGCGCGCCAGGTAGGGGTGCGTCGGAATTCGTCTTCCACCACCCCGTTCTCCTCCGACCATCGCGTCCATGTCTGACGCTCGTCGGGCCCGCGCCGAGCGCCGGGCCGCTCTCGCTTCCCGCGTCGCCCAGACGGCTCCTGTCGGCGGGCGTCCTCGCCATTCCCCGTCACATGCCGTCAACGCCGCCACCGGCCCGGCAGGGAACGAGCAGCAAGCGTCGTCTCAACATCCGTCCGTGCAGCAAGACGGCCGCACCGCTACTCCCTCGCTCACCCCAGCTGGTTCTTCGTCCCGCGCGCTCCGTGCACCCATGGAGGCTCGAGCTGCGCTCATCGCGGCAAACGAGCTCCTACGCTACCGTCCCGTCGACGACGTCTACAAAGAATGGCTCGACCGCGTCACCGAGCTCATCCGCGCTGCAGGGGGCTCTCCTGCGCCGTCCGTTCCGCTGCACCGCACCCCGCCCCGCGCGGGCGACAAAGCTCCGGGGGCGCCCCAGCCGCCTCCTCCTCAAGAAGGCGCCATGGCTCCAAGGCGCGTGGCCCCTGGGCGGAACCCGCTCCGTCAGGTGCCAGCGCGGCAAGAGCAGAGCTGCCAAGAAGTCCCTCGCCCACAAGAAGCTGCCCGGGCGCTCCCTGCTCCAGCATGTCGCGACCATGATCCTGCTCCCGCACGTCAAGACCCCGCGCTGCTCCCAGCTGCAGCGCGTGGGGACATGCAAGACCAAGCTCTCCGTCAACCAAGGCCTCCCGTGGCCACAGCAGGCTGCCGTGCCTTCACCACCGAGCTACGCAGCATTGCGTGGCCCGACAAGTTCAAGCCAGACCTGCCTCCTCGTTACGACGGCACGGCCGACCCTGCGGAGTTCCTCCAGCTCTATGAGCTGGGCATCAAAGCTGCCAACGGAGACGAGAAGGTCATGGCGAACTGGTTTCCCATGGCGCTCAAGGACGGGGCCCGCACCTGGCTCCTGAACCTGGCTCCAGGCACGATCTCCTCCTGGGACGAGATGCGCACCCGCTTCATCGCCAACTTCCAAGGTACTCGCGACCGGCCACCCGCCGTGAGCGACATGCGCCGCATCAAGCAACAACCCGGAGAGACCCTGCAGAAGTACATCCAGCGCTTCAAGAACGCACGCCTCAAGATTCCCAAGGTGACCGAGGAGTCCATCATCTCAGCTTTCTCCGACGGCGTGCGCGATGTCAAGATGAAGGAGGAGCTGACGATGCATGAAGACCTGTGCACTTCCTTGGAGTTGTTCAACTTGGCAACCAATAGCGCTAGGGCTGAGGAAGGGCGTCTCTCCCTCCTCGAGCTGCCTGCCGCAGACCCAGAAGAGAAGAAGCCCAAGGCCAAGGATGTGAAGCGCAAGGGGGCTGCTGTGCTCGTGGCAGAACCAGACACCAAGCGGGGCAGAGATCAGCCCGAATCTTCGAAGGCAGTCGGTATTGTGTGTACCACGACCTCCACACCCACAACACCAATGAATGTCAAGAGCTCCGAGCCATGCGAGAAGGAAGGATCGGCCGTCGCCCCGACCACGGTGACCGGGGCTACGGTCAAGGAGGAGGAAGGAACGCAGGACGCTGGGAAGACCGCTGCCCGCGCCAAGGGTGGCGCGATCGACCTCACGAGGATCGCTGGCAAGACCCGCCTCGCGAGGGAGACTGGACGGATCAGCCTCGCGAGGATCGCCCGCAAGGAAACGCAGGCCTCCCTCCGCTGCCGCCACAGCCAAGGAGAAACGAGGACCGCCATTAGGACTGTCGGCGTTCTGGGAACGGGGGTCCCCAGACTTGCCTGCCTGCGGCCTGCGACGTGGCTCAAAAGGGGGCCCAGCGTGGCCCATCTTCATCAACACAGACCCAAGACCCTCGCGAGGGGTCAAGCCTCGCGGGGCGGACGACACGGAGCTTCCTCAGGCACGGCCTCATCAGGCTGGCTCGCGAGGAGGCGGAGAGATCAAGGCGGAGTACCTCACGAGGTGCCCGTGACGCAAGCCATGACGACCAAGGGTGCCAGGCGGGCGCCAGCCCACGCAGTGTCCTCCTTTCCTCTTTGGTGCAAAGGGAGCAAGCGCAGGCGAGAGCATCAAGCAAAGGCACCCGTTTCGGTGCAACGAGACCAAGACCAGTCCAACGGCAGGAAGTCATTGTGGAGCCCAAGCCAGCGTCACCACCAGAGCCTTTGGCAGGCGAGGACCAACTTTAGTCAGGATAAGTGTACCAGATGTTCCCCTTCAAAATGGCCAATTGTTGGCGCCCTTCCCGCTCAATATTTGGGAAGAGGCCCAGGGCCTTTGCCTATAAATAGGACTAGCCACCCCCAGGGTAGAGGGGATCGGAGAATCAAGAAGGGAGAATCTAGAAGCCAAGAGAGAAACTAGCTGGGGTCGGATCGAGTAGCATCACACACACACACACAGAGAGAGAGAGAGAGAGAGAGAAGGGCGACTGAACTCCTCCTAGCAGTTCATCCCCCCAGCCAAGAACAGACCCTCGCGAGGCTGTTCTTCCTTGTATTGCTCATCATCATCAGCCCAAGAGGCAATCCACCACACCACACACTGGAGTAGGGTATTACACCACAACGGTGGCCCGAACCAGTATAAACCCTGTGTCTCTTGTGCTGTTCTTTCCATAGCTTTGATCTTAGCGAGGCGGAGGGGTGCAGGTAGGTAGAAGGCGAAATCTCCGCGCGCACCCCAGTGTTCGAACCTCAAGGGTCTGCCAGAACCCAAAATCCGACAAGGACGAGGGGGCTGGGGGCTTCCAGGAGCCGCGCGCGATCGCCTGCATCCTGGGCGGGGCTCAAGCCCCAGCCTCTCAACGCATCTTCAAGCAGTTCGTCCGCGAAGTGAATGCAATCCTCCCCAAGCTCGAAGCCACGTGCCCTCTCAGGTGGTCGGCGTGCGCCATCACGTTCAGCTCAGCAGATCAGCTCAAGTGTGCGGCCATAGCCGGAGTCCTCCCGATGCTTTGTTCCCCAATCATCAGCAACGTGGTGGTCACCAGGACCCACATCGATGGCGGCGCAGGGCTCAACGTCCTGTCCGTGGAAACATTCAACAATCTCCAAGTGCCCTACAACCAGCTTCGGCCAACCAAGCCGTTCTCCGGAGTCACCGACGGCTCCACGGTCCCGATTGGGCAGGGCCGCCTCCCTGTCACCTTCGGGGCACACGACAACTACCGCACCGAGACCATCGACTTTGATGTCGCTCACATTCGCCTGCCGTACAATGCCATCCTTGGGTACCCAGCGCTGGCCAAGTTCATGGCCATAACTCACCACGGCTACAATGTCCTCAAGATGCCAGGAAGTGGCCGAGTCATCACGGTGCCCTGTGAAGAGAAGGACGCGGTGTGTTCCCTGGAACGAGCCTTTCAGGCCGCATCACTGGAAGACCCGGATCGCGTAAGCAGGAGGCTTCCCGAGACCGCCCCCAAGAAGAAGAAGACATCGTCCGGCCCGGCCCCTCAGGAGGTAGGCCCCTCAGGGGCTGCGCCTGCCCAGGGGGAATCTCCTTCCATCACATAGGAAAGCTCGCCCGGCGCCCTCCTCAGGCAGGGCTTGGGGGCTCTCCCCTGGAGGGCCACCGACCTGGCTAAGGTCACGAGGAAGGCGCTTGGGCACCACATGGAGGCGTGTTTCGAAGCACGTTTCCCTCAAGAAGGAGTAAGGCAAGGAGAGCCAGACCCTCAGGAGTTCGTCAGCAAGGCCATTCAGGAGCTACAGGAGTCAAGAGTCATGAAAGGCGGCCGCCGCCTACCAGCTGTGGCTCCCCATCCAGGCGAGGATGGTGGGCTGCGCGTCTGCATCGACATACCAGGGCTCAATCGAGTCGCCTCTCTGGAGCGCCTCTGGCCCTCGCGAGTGGGGCGCTGCGAAGGTCCACCCCACAGCTATGTTCTCATGCCTTACGGCTTGCCGAACACGGTTGCCACGTACCAGCGCCTCATGAGGGGCATCATGGAGGCTCAAGAGGCAAGGCGTTCCGCAGCCCTGGCGGAGATGGAGATGGTCCGCGAGGAGCCATCAGCGCCTCCGGAGCCTCCCGAGGCCCCTGGGCCTGGTGGCTCGTGAGGATCGGCTTCCGCAGCCCACCAAGTCTGCTACACCAACACTCCTTCGTCCTCAACATCATCAGGTGACATCTTTCAAGTTTCATTTCCAGCTGGGAGCGCCCCCAGGGCTGCATTATTCCCAGGCCGCATGGGTCCGTCCCTGCGGCATGTATCCCTTTTATTTCATGTTGTTAGCTTACCTTGTTGGGGGCGCCCCTCGGGCTGCATCATCCCCCAAGTCGCTCGGGCTAGACCCAGCGGCATGTATCCCTTTTGCGTTTATTTATGGCTATGCGTTCGACCCACCATGCTTGATTATTTGATGCCTGTCCACGGCACCTCTTCTTCTCCATGCCGACCACTTGCACGTTAAAGGGGGGGTACCTGAGCATCGCGACTCAGGGCTCTTACTGGCTTTCCAGCCCTCACCCTCTGGTCTTGTCCACGGCATCGCGACCTGGCATACCAGCGACGGCTGAGACCAGCTCGAGGGCCGGGACCTGAGGACGTAGAGTGCCGGCATCTAACAAAATTTGCAGGGACACATCGCAAGATAAGGCCCAGTGCCAGGCGCAACCCGCCTAGAGGTAGGGCCCCATGAGTCCCGCGCTGGCTCACGGGTGCCCAGACACACCTCACCAGGCCCTACCGTGCCAGCCACGTGTCAGGGCGGGGCTGTACACGCCCCGGGGGCTCCTCCCGGAGGGGAGCCCCGTCCCACGTACCAGTGGAAGCACCATGCTCCGCGCTGGCTGACGACACTGCCGAGGAGCGGCTATGCCCGTACACATACAGAAGCGCTATGCTCCGCGCTGGTGATAAACAACTGAGGGTGGCCCCCAGGCCGCATCAACCTCAGGGAGCCCAGAGCTCAGTGTCTAGCCTCATCGTAACTCCTCTCCTCGGGAGTGCCGCGCGAGGGGGCTAGGCACGGGGGCTGCGCCTGGGTCACGCCCAGACGCACGCCACCCAGCCAGGCCCCCCGGGCCTGGTTCGTCGCGTGTCTCTCCCCGAGCGGAGCCAAGGTACGAAGGTCGTTTGAGCGTCAAGGGGGACTCCTGAGCATCGCGGCTCAGGAGCCTAACTGGTCACGTAGCCCCTCACTCCTTAGTTCCGAAAGGCTAATGGCGGTTGAGGTATGCGCGGGGCCGGGCTCTGTAGACGTAGAACGGTAGATCCACCCACATCTCACCTCCCTACTTGCTGTTCGTGCGCCAAGGGGGACTTCTGAGCATCCCGACTCAGGAGCCTAACTTGTCACGTAGCCCCTCACTCCTTGGTCCCGTCCTGGTTTCCGGTCGGGGCTAACGGCGGCTGAGGTATGCGTGGGGCCGGGCTCTGCCGGCGTAGAACATAAGCAAGTAGGAAGGAAAAGCGTAAATTTCAAGGAATTCAAAAGCAAATATTATAGTCCACACTGTTATCTCAATGCCAAACGCAAGTTTATACGCCTCCCCAAGGCATGATACATGTGCAAGAATTAAACGCAGGACAGGAGCCACAACGGAGTCACTTGTCGGCGGTGGAGCAGCGCGGAGTGGGTTCGCCTCATGGAGCAGCGGGGTCGGCAGCGCCTTGCTTCGGCTTGGTGCTGAAGGCCCGGAACTTCCCTAGCAGAGCCTCCGCGCGACCCTTCACGGCCTCGGCAGCGGCAGCGACACGCTCGCCGCTTACTGGCTCCAGCAGGCTGTCGAGGTCGACGCCGGGATCGCGAAGGTAGATGTGGGTGAGGACCTGCGTCAGCGCAGCAGAAGACAGGACACGCGCCTCGGCCTCGGCCGTGGGGCCAAGGCCAAGGGCGACATCTTCAAGAGCGCGAACCAGGAAGGGAAGCAGCTTGGCGGGGCCGTCCTCGGCGCCAGCTAGCGGGCTCTCCAGGCCGCTGTCGTAAAGCGTCCTCAGCGAGGAGCGAGCCTTCGCCTCCATCTCCGCGAAGGCCACATGGTCCTCGGCAAGAACCAGGGCCTTGTCGTCCAGCTCGACCTTCCTTGCCCCCAACTACTGCTCCAGCGCGCCTAGGCGGTCACGGCGCTTCCTGAGCTTGGCCTCCCGGCCCTCGACGGCCACCTCGCGAGCCTTCACGCCTTCTTCCTGCTCTTGGCGAAGGCGGGCCTCTTTTGCAAGCTGGTCCCGCAGGCCTTGCAGCTCGTCCTCCAGCACCTTGCAGCGACCACGGACGTCGACCACCTCCCCCAGGGCTGCGTCACGAGCAGCCTTCGCCTCAAGGATGGCCTACCTCTCCTCATCGCGAGCCGTCGAGGCCTGGACCAGCGCCGCCCGAATCGAAGCGTCGGAGCGAATCCATCCTGAAGCCAGCTCCAAGTGCCCGGCCACCAAGCGAGGGTCGGCGCCAAGAAGATCCTGCCGCAGCCGGTCCAGCTCAGCAGCAGCACGATCCAGAACGGTAGGAGGAGTCGGAGAGACAGCAGTCGGTGGAGTAGGAGGAGAAGGCGGCAGTGCGACCACAGCATCCTGAGGCGGAGCCTGCTGAGCCCCAACAGCTGTAGTGGCTGCAGCAGGAAAAGGCACCTCGGGAGTCACTTGGGCCATGGTGGCTGAGCTCGCCCCAGCCGGCTCAGCCAGGCCTCGCGAGGACGACCGTGCAGGAGAAGCCCGTGCGTCGCGGTCACCTTCCTTCACGGGCAGAGGCGCTGCCATGGATGGAACCTCAGGAGCTCTCTTCGGCTTCTTTGCTGCGGGCGCCAGCCTGTCCAAGAGATGTGGACATCAAGCCTCAGTAGCAGAACAAGAAATAAAGACAAGAATCAAGCGCTTACGGGTCGTCGCCAGTGAGCTCAGGCAGCCTCCGGCCAAATTTGAAGCCTGAAAGCCGGCTGGAAGGGTCAACCTCGGGAAGCTTGGAAGCGGAAGGCGCGTCTGCGGTCCGCCTCGGGCCGGGGCAGACCCGTGGGAGATCAGCCCGGTCCTGTCCTTCTTCGGGATCAGGGGCAAGCTCCCGCCGCCCTGCTCGTCATCATCCTCGTCGTCATCGCTCGGAGAGAGGTGGAGAGCGCGGGACCTGCGCCGGGGGAGGGGAGCCCTCGACTCTCCGCCAGTCGCCTCGGAGTCAGGCCCTTTTTCCCGCTCCCCTCCTTCCTCCTCTTCGCTGGAGTCGTCGGAGGACACGTCCACCGGTTCCTCAGGAGTTTCCATGGGCACGAGCCCATCCCCGTTGAAGACGGGCATGGACTCCACTACCTGCTCCTAGTCGTCGCGAAGGAACAAGGGCGTAGGAGCGCCCTCCAACCTCGCCACATCGCCCCCGACCAGAGATTGGAGGACCGCAGCCAGATCTTCGTCGGCCAAGGCCGCGTGGCTCGGATGGGGCCTCCACATCGGAAGTGAGTACTGCCGAAGCGGAGCCAGCTGGTGCTCCAGGAATTCCCTCAGCAGCGACGCGCCGGTCAGCTTCGCCGCCGCCATGTTGGCCGGCCTCAGATCCGCATCCATCTTCTCCAACACCAGCTTCGCGCGGGGGTCCATGAGCTCCGCTCGACCCCTATCGCTGGTGCTCGTGGGTTGCTCCGTGGGAAAGATCAACCGAGGGTGGATGCGCCCAGCATCTGCCAAGACCCACTTGCTCCTGAAGCCCTCAATCCTTTTCCCGGGGTTCGAAATGGCAATGGCGCCACCGTACGCGATGGAGCTCGCGCACGTGGAAGCAGGACCGCGAGAGGTCCGGAGGTAGAAGTAGTGGCGCAGCAAGGCCACCGAGGGATGCACCCCTACGTGAGCCTCGCAGTAATAGGCGAAGATTGCCAGGAGAAGGACGGAGTTGGGGTGGAGATGCTGAGCCTGTAGCTTATAATGGCGAAGGACAGAGAAGAAGAACTCGGAGAAGGGAGGCACCAGGCCAGCAGCAATGGCGCTTACAAAGAGCGGCTAGAAGGTGCTCCCTTGGCCCTCAGGGGTAGCGGAGCCGGCCTTGAACACCTTCGCCCCGTCGATGCCCTGTGCCGCCGCCATCCAGTGCAACCGGGCGAGGATCGCCTCCGACATGTTCGGCGAGTCCAGGGAAGACGAGTACCAAGCTCCGGCCGGGTACTGACGAGGCGCCATGGCTTCCTAGGTCACGCGGTCGAAGTAGATCTGGAAATTTTGGAGGAAGGAAGGAGAGGCGCAAGAAAGGGGATCTGAGCAGCCATCGGAGAAAGCAAAAAGCAAAGCCTAGGCAGATGCCGCTCCCTTATCAACTCGTGCGGTTGCTGAGGCGCCCATGTCCAGTCAACCGCCACGCGGTGCCCAAGGCCACAGGCTGTTACGGCCCACGGCGCTTCGCTCTTGCCCTTTCGCCTCCCTGCATGGCCAAGTCCGGACGCGCCTTGGGCCCAGGGGCTACTGTCGGTGTTCTGGGAATGGGGGTCCCAGACTTGCCTGCTTGCGGCCTCGAGGTGGCTCAAAAGGGGGCCCAGCGCGGCCCATCTTCATCAACACAGACCCAAGACCCTCGCGAGGGGCCAAGCCTCGCGGGGCGGAAGACACGGAGCTTCCTCAGGCACGGCCTCAGCAGGCTGGCTCGCGAGGAGGCGGAGAGATCAAGGCGAGGCACCTCACGAGGTGCCCGTGACGCAAGCCATGACGACCAAGGGTGCCAGGCGGGCGCCAGCCCGCGCAGTGTCCTCCTTTCCTCTTTGGTGCAAAGGGAGCAAGCGGAGGCGAGAGCATCAAGCAAAGGCACCCGTTTCGGTGCAACGAGACCAAGACCAGTCCAACGGCAGGGAGGAAGTCATTGTGGAGCCCAAGCTAGCGTCACCACCAGAGCCTTTGGCAGGCGAGGACCAACTTTAGTCAGGATAAGTGTACCAGATGTTCCCCTTCAAAATGGCCAATTGTTGGCGCCCTTCCCGCTCAATATTTGGGAAGAGGCCCAGGGCCTTTGCCTATAAATAGGACTAGCTACCCCCAGGGTAGAGGGGATCGCAATCAAGAAGGGAGAATCTAGAAGCCAAGAGAGAAACTAGCTAGGATCGGATCGAGTAGCATCGCACACACACAGAGAGAGAGAGAGAGAGAGAGAAGGGCGACTGAACTCCTCCTAGCAGTTCATCCCCCCAGCCAAGAACAGACCCTCATGAGGCTGTTCTTCCTTGTATTGCTCATCATCATCAGCCCAAGAGGCAATCCTCCACACCACACACTTGAGTAGGGTATTACACCACAACGGTGGCCCGAACCAGTATAAACCCTGTGTCTCTTATGCTGTTCTTTCCATAGCTTAGATCTTAGCGAGGCGGAGGGGTGCAGGTAGGTAGAAGGCGAAATCTCCGCGCGCACCCCAGTGTTCAAACCTCAAGGGTCTGCTGGAACCCGAAATCCGACACCACTTGTCGCGGATGTTGTGCTTGAAAGCTGGTAGGGCCTCTGCATCCGGACAGTCGACGATTTGATTTTTCTTTGTTAGGAACCGTGTCCAGAATTGCCTGGCCGATTCCTCTGGCTGCTGAATTATGTGGCTCAAGTCATTGGCATCTAGTGGTCGCACATAAGTGCCCTGAAAGTTGTCGAGGAATGCGGCTTCCAGATCTTCCCAACAGCCAATGGACTCTGCTGGCAAGCTGTTGAGACAATGCCGAGCTGGTCCTTTAAGTTTGAGTGGGAGGTATTTGATTGCGTGTAGGTCATCACCGCGGGCCATGTGGATGTGCAGGAGGAAGTCCTCGATCCATACCGCAGGATCTATCGTGCCGTCGTATGATTCTATGTTTATGGGTTTGAAACCCTCTGGGATTTGATGATCCATTACATCATCTGTGAAGCATAAGGGGTGTGCGGCACCTCTGTACTGGGCTATATCGCGACGCAGCTCCAATGAGTCTTGCCCGCTGTGTTCGGTCCGGCCAGATTTACTTTTACTGTATCCGGCGTGACGTTTATCGTCTCGCATAGTGGCGCGCCCTCGTGATCCGTAGATCGATCTTGCATGTTTTTCTTTGTCCTCCAATACGTCTCGCAGGTCTAGCGTATTTCCCCATGCCTTTTTATTTGAATGGCGTTGGGGTGCAGGCTGAGCTTTTGGCTGGAATGCCTCTCTATCGCGGCCACGAGGTGGCCGATCAGCCGTGTCATACGCTTCTTCCTCCAGTCGGGGTAGCAACAAGCATTTTGGGTAACTCTTGGAGGGGCGTTCGAGTTTATATTCCTCGGCCGCCAGGACTTCAGTCCATCTGTCAGCTAGCAGATCTTGATCAGCTTGAAGCTGCTGCTGCTTTTTATGAAGGCTATTTGCCGTGGCTATAAGCCGGCGCTTGAAGCGCTCTTGTTCGACGGGATCCTCTGGCACGACGAATTCGTCATCGTCGAGGCTTGCCTCGTCTTCGGAGGGAGGCATGTAATTATCATCCTCCGCCTCTCCATCTGCCGCTCTCTCTGGAGGGCTGGCCTCTCCATCCTCCTGTCCTAGATCGTGCAGGAGGGGATTGTTGCCATCTTAGGCACTATCTGGAGTGTTATTATCTCCTGTGCCGGTATCACTACTTTTGCTTTGGCGGGACTTATGGTAGAGCTAAATCGTTCTCATCGTGACCGCGTGACGCACAAGGCAGAGGATCGAATCTGTCGAAGATCAAGTCTCCGCGGATATCGGCCGTGTAGTTTAAGCTTCCAAACCTGACCTGGTGGCTAGGGGCGTAACTTTCGATCTGCTCCAGATGGCCAAGCGAGTTGGCCCGCAGTGCAAAGCCGCCGAACACAAAGATCTGTCCAGGGAGAAAAGTCTCACCCTGGACTGCATCGCTAACGATGATCGAAGGAGCCATCAAACCTGATGACGATGACACAGAGGAACTCTCAATGAAAGCACCAATGTCGGTGTCAAAACCGGCGGATCTCGGGTAGGGGTCCCGAACTGTGCGTCTAAGGCGGATGGTAACAGGAGGCAGGGGATACGATGTTTTACCTAGGTTCGGGCCCTTTTGATGGAGGTAAAACCCTATGTCCTGCTTGATTTATTCTTGATGATATGAGTATTACAAGAGTTGATCTACCACGAGATCGGAGAGGCTAAACCCTAGAAGCTAGCCTATGGTATGATTGTTTTTGTCCTACGGACTAAAACCCTCCGGTTTATATAGACACCGGAGGGGGCTAGGGTTACACAAGGTCGGTTACAAAGGAGGAGATGTCCATATCCGTACTGCCTAGCTTACCTTCCACGCCAAGTAGAGTCCCATCCGGACACGAGACGAAGTCTTCAATCTTGTATCTTCATAGTCTAACAGTCCGGCAAAAGGATATAGTCTGGATGTCCGGAGATCCCCTAATCCAGGACTCCCTCACCTAGCTTGCCTTCCACGCCAAGTAGAGTCCCATCCGGACACGAGACGAAGTCTTCAATCTTGTATCTTCATAGTCCAACATTTCGGCCAAAGGATATAGTCCGGCTGTCCGGAGAACCCCTAATCCAGGACTCCCTCAGTAGCCCCTGAACCAGGCTTCAATGACAATGAGTCCAGCGCGCAGTATTGTCTTCGGCATTGCAAGGCGGGTTCCTCCTCTGAATATGCCATGGAAGAATTTGAATACAAGGATAGTGTGCGACCCTGCAAAATAAGTTCCACATACCACCGTAGAGAGAATAATATTTCCACAAATCTAATCTGCTGACACGTTTTGGCAACATGACATCACGCCATGGCTAGGTGATTATTCGAACCGTTTTTCTTTAACTAGCCCCACACATAACGCGAGGCAGTTTCTTGACACGTCTTGTCAAAGTAGAGATCGTGTCCCCCTTATTACGGGATTCTCATCAATACGATCGTGGGTAACCCAACCACGCCTAGGACTCCTAGATTTTAGGCAAGTCGCAAACGGCCACGAGGAGGACGCTTGATATTCACCCTCTTTATAAAGGGTCAAGGCTTTTACTTTTTTCCTCCCGTGCTCAATCGAATCCCTTCCCCGCCTCGAGTTCCAACACTCAAAGCCAAGGTCAGGTGCGTCGGATCTTCAACCATGTCCAGATCCAGCCTCCAGGGCCGGTGGATGCCCTCCTCCGTCACGGAAGAGGATATCAAGAAGTTGAGGGAGGCAAGATACCTGACCGCCGAAGTCTCACATCGGCTGCCTGCCCGAGGGCAGGTCGTCCCTACTCCTGAACCCAATGAAGACGTCGTGTTCATCTCCCACTTCCTCCGAGGACTAGGCCTCACTCTGGATCCCTTCGTAAGGGGTTTGATGTTCTATTACGGGCTTGATTTCCACGATCTAGCCCCGGATTCCTTTCTCCACATCTCGGCATTTATTGTCGTATGTGAGGCCTTCCTACGCATTTCCTCTCACTTCGGCCTGTGGCTCAAGACCTTTGATGTGAATTCGAAGACGGTCGAGGGGCAGTATGCAACGTGCAGAGGTGCATTAATAAGCAAGATTGCCGGAGCTCCGTTGCCAAAAGGTTCTTTTCCAGAGGTGTTCAGATTATGGCAACGAGAGTGGTTCTACATCACCGCTCCAAGAAGTGCCAAGTGGGTAGCTTCCCCCGCCTTTCGCTCGGGCCCTCCACCACAACTAATGTCATGGATTAGCAGGGGGCTGAGCTGGGGTCCAGCCAAGGATGTGCCCATACTGTAGAGCCGCATCCGGGATCTCTTTGTGGGAGATTTTAGTTTGTTATGGTAGTGAAAGTCATGCTAGTTCATCAAGTCCAGCCTTGCAAACGCCGGCCCTCCGCTTGTGGGAATTCAACCCAGATGGACCGCGCGCTATTCAGAATTTCCTCGGCCTTACGCACGAGGAGATGTACAAGTCGTTCTTTGGACCCCAAATAGAGTGTCCGAACACCTCCGAGGACGTGGGCCTGAGCAGCAACCGCATCGCGGCCCAAGTAAGTAATCCTCTAGCCGAACACACCGTCTTTCATTTATCATGACGTCATTTTGAAGAATCTCTTTTTGACCAGGACTGGATAACAAAGGCAAAGATGATCCTGTGTTCGGCCCCCCTTCTAGAAGGCTTGGACAATCCGGTGCTGGAAAAGATGCTCGAGCCAGCACCTTGCCTGGTGCCCTCAAAGGAAGATGAAGGGGGGAATAAAGAGGGCGAAAGTGGGCCCCCACCGCTACCTATTCCAACCGAGGGAACGAGCGCCTCCGTGAGGGAGGATAACCAAGGGAAGGAATCTGATATTCCCTCGCCCCGGGGGAGGAAGAGGACTACCTCTGATGACCCGGAAACCAGGGTTTCCAAACGGGAGAAGAAAACTCCACCAGAGGGTCCCGCCTCGGAGGGTGCTCTTGCCGCACAGAGTCCGTGCGGGGATCAACCCTCTAACGAGCTGTAAGTAATCAAAAAGTACTTAATAGTGAAGATATTCTACCTTACTTCTGAGGAAGATAACCGAAGCATCTATGTTACAGTTCGGATCTGAGCCCTTCTCAGCAGAGCTCGTCTTCGGGGGATCTTCTTCCGGAGATGATGGAGAGCGAAACGCCCCCCCGGACTCCCCGGCTCAAGAAGCGGGCGACCTTGAAGTGTCATCACGGAGAGTTTCTCTGGATCCGGGAAGGCCAGAAGGAAATCCCATGGTCACCCGAAGCCCTCAGTATCCGGCTCTTGAAGAGAGCAACCAAAAGAATCCGGCACCGTCTGGTATGCGGTCGGACGCACTGAGGGTCTGCTAGGGCAAGCCACTATCTCAGAAGAGCACCATACATTGATGGGTACGGTGATTGAAAGGATTTCGTCCGCCGAAAGCGGGTTGCATGAAGCCTTTATGAGTCTACTGATGGGCTTTGAGGTACATGAAATAATATGCATCCGCACATTTTTAGGTGTGCCCTGTGTAGATAGTAGCCCCTGAGACTCTGGTTGTCAAAAACGGCGGCGAACAGAGGATCGTAGTCCCTGGTAATAACCAGACCGCCTTTATGTGCAGGTGTCTGGAGCTCCGGTGGCTAGCCGGACTAATGGGGTTGCCGAACTAAAGCGGCAACTGGTTGCGGCGGATGCCGACATCGAGCTTGTTAACAAGCGGCTCGACGAGGCCCAGGGTAGGTGATATTTATAGTGGATGTCACATAGTAAGAGCAGCGTGATGCCAGTATCTTTAATATGTTGTGACTGCAGATGGATCTGCCACTGTGGAGGCCTTGCGGGCGGAGCTTGCCCGAGCCAAGGAGCAAGCAAGGAGTAGTAATGCGGCCGCTTTGAAGGCGGCCGAAGAGTTGAAAGCCGAGAAGGCCGCTCATAGCGAGAGCAAAGAGAAAATGGCCAAAATGGCTGTGAAGTTAAAAGACACTGCCGACCGCTGCCAGTTTCTTGAAGAAGAAAACCGGGCGAAGGCTACGGACCTTGAAAAGGCCACAATGGCGACCAAAGAAACCCGCTCTGCAATGAGAGCGAAGAAGGAGGAACTGTGTAAAGCCGGGGACATTGTGGCTGGGAAGCCCTTTATGCTGCGGAGGAAGTTCGGCAATCTGCGGTATGCCCCTCTAGATCGGCTGTGGAGTTCGGCCGACGCATATCTGGACTTAGCGGCGAGCGCTATCGATCCGGCCGAATACTTCCGAGATCAGACAGATCGTGAAGTGGACAAGCTGTTCTGGTCGCAATTTAACGTGCCAGAGCGTCCGCTTCCATTGACTAATCAGCTTGTTGAATGGGCCAAACTCAATAGATTGTCCGGACTCGCCATGATGCCTATCGTGGATCATCTGTGGCCGGAAAGGCCAAAGTCGAACATCTATTTTAGCTTGGTGCAACAGTTCCTTGGTGCGGTGCCGCGCATTAATGCGATGAAGAGGTCAGAAGGCTCGTGGATGGCCCTTGCCCATGTCAAAACATATTGGGCGGAGATGGATGCCACCACTGTCGCGGCGCAGGGTTCGGCCATAGCCCGAGTGGCTACCGAGCACTATTTTGAAGAAGTTCTTGAGGGCGCTCGTACGATAGAGGCCCAGTGCTCGAAGAATGTTATGTTTGAGTGACATGTATTCCCATTGTAAAAACAACGTTTATTGAATTTATCAAGGCTGTATTTATACTTTTGCCCGGAATTATTGTGATGCCTCATGTGCGGCCGTTTATGTATACATGTATATAACCTGAAAGATTGCAGTCGTCGGCTTCAGCCCCCGTGCATATAATGCGGGGGTGTTCGCACAAGACGCGTATTCACACTTAATCCAACGTCTTGGTCCTAATAAGGAGGTGATAGCCCAGCGAACTAGGCAACCGGACTATAATGCTTTAACACTTTCACTTAGCCATAGGAGTTTGACAGTGGGGATACTATATAGCCCCTGGTGGCTCCGCACTCGTCCGGATTCGGGGTGCGTACATGCCTGGCCGGGAAACGGCCCTTCGTTAATGCGGAGGAATCTCGAAGATTCCAATAGGTCATCGAGTGGTTGACCAGTCTCACGCTATATCATGACAGTCAGTTTTTGGATTTCCCTACTGAGGTGCTCGTCCGGATGAACCAGGGCACAATCGCAGTAGTTCTCCTGGTGCCGCCTTAGCCGATAGAGCGGAACGTAAGGCAGCAAAACACAAGAGCTGGGCAAACCCAACATTTGACCAAAGACATGATTCGGAGCTGATGCATATAAGGCCAAACTCATGATGCCGAACACTCCCTAAGGTATTCGGTCTTTATGGTGTAAACCGGGTCTAAACAGTACCCTTTGTAATAAGCCCCTGGTGTCCAGGTACGTGCATTATTCTGGCGTGGCCACATGCCAATACGTCAGCATCCTTCTCGGTTGTACTGAGAATCCGAGGGATGTAAATCAACAAGAGACAGTAAAAAAGGTTTACGCAAGGTCTTAATCTACAAAGAATCCTTGGAACGGGTCCCTGCTGCACGTCTGCGCCTGTGTCTCCGTTGTGCCGTATCCTGGTGTAACGCCCCGAGACCGATGTGCCAGGTGTCGTTCAGTTATTCGCTGGTGTTGCCTTGTCTTTTCTTGCGTGTCATGCATTGCATATCATGTCATCATGTGCATTTCATTTGCATACGTGTTCGTCTCATGCATCTGAACATTTTCCCCGTTGTCCGTTTTGCATTCCGGCGCTTCGTTCTCCTCCGGTGGTCATTTCTACCTTTCTTTCAAGTGTGGGGATTAAACATTTCCGGTTTGGACTGAGACTTGCCAAGCGGCCTTGGTTTACTACCGGTAAACCGCCTGTCAAGTTTCGTACCATTTGGACTTCGTTTGATACTCCAATGGTTAACCGAGGGACCGAAAAGGCCTCGTGTGTGTTGCAGCCCAACACCCCTCTGGCCCAAAACCCACCAAACTCTGCTCCATCATCTCGGTCGTTCGATCACGATCGCGTGGCCGAAAACCGCACCTCATTTGGACTCTCCTAGCTCCCTCTACCTATATATATGTGCTCCCCTCCCAAAAATTCACGGATGAACCCTAACTTCGTCTTCCTCGCGCCACCGGACGCGTCCACCCCGCGTGCCGGACATGTCCACCGCCGCCCTCCTCCAATCGCGGCGCGCCACGTCGCCTCCACCGCGTCCCACTGCCGCGGCCCGCCGCAGCCCACAGCCGGCCCGCCCGCGCGCGCGCCTGGGCCCGAGCACGCCCTGCCTCCATCGCGCGCCGCCCTTCTCCATCGCCGGCGCCGCCGACACGCCGCGGTTCCGCCGGATCTCCGCCGCCGCCTCCACCGTTCAAGCTCGCCGCTGCCGCGCCTCCACATCCGTAGCCGTAGCCGCGCCTCCCCGCTGCTTCCTCCGCCGCCATGCGCCTCCCGCCGGCGAGCTCTCCCCGCCTGCCGCCGCCGCGCTTGCTCGTCGCCGGCCACCGACCTCGCCGGACCCGGCCGCCGCCTTGCCTCAGATCTGGTCGGGTGGACCAGATCCACCAGTTCCGCCAACCAAACACGCCGCCCGAGCCCGGATCTCCTCGTCCCGCATCACCCCGTCCAGTTTCCAGAGGGTATATTTTTTTACTAAGTCCTGAAATTGCAGATTCAAGTGCCCCTGTTCGAGGCCCCGTAACTTTGCATCCGATAGCTCCGATTCATGCATATAGCATATCAAAATGTTCGTCTCTGAGAGTACATCATTTCATTCCATTGCATCATTTTCATTTGAGATCATCTTGATGCCCGAAATGCTGTTAGAAGGAGGCTTCGTGAGTTAATTGTCAGATCTGCTAGTTCATCTTAGACTTTTGTCATTTTTTCCATGATTATTGTGTGCATGATATGCCTGTGAGTCCTTCATATGTTTTGTTAAGAATCTTGTTATCTTTCCAGAGGTGCAACCCATGCATTTTTAGGATGTGTGTGGTGACTTGTGCAAGCTTGTAAAGTGAGGCACCCGGTAAATCTGTTTTCAGGGAATTAGTAGTTTTCACTAAGTCTGGGATTGTTTAGTTCATGATGCCATATGTTCAGGTTGTTTCCTAGTGATCCGTGCCTCTTTTGAGGATGATCAGTAAAGGAGTTTTGTTAATATTGTTATGATCTATCCATCCATGTCTTTACTTGCAATTATGGAGCAACCTAGCTTGAGTCAATCGAGCTCTACTTTTGCTTCGTTGTGAATCTGGGCAGATCGTCAACTTGTTTGCGATTTTGCCGATGTTGTTGTAGTTGATCCGTGCATGCTATGCCTTTGTTCTTTCCATGTCTAGCTTGCATTTTGTTCCTTCTTAATGGATGTATGCTTTCCTTGCCATTAATTGCACCGTAGTGAGTGCATCGAGCTCGTTTACATGCCTTCGTGAGTTATATTTCAGCATGTCTCAGTTTTCACTAAGTCTGAAAACTGATTATGTTTTAGCTATGTTCGTGTGCTTGTTAGTATATTTTGTGGTCCCTTTTGGCTCAAGGTCACTAAGGATCTTTTGTTAAGCTTGTTGAGTAGCTCCATGCCATGTTCTTCTTTGTCATGATCAGGTCCTGTAGCATGTTGTTTTGTTGCTCCGAAGAGGGCTTCATGATCTGAAATTTCAGACAAGTGTTAATTTCACCAAGTCTGAGATCTGTTTTGCATTTGTGTTTTTGCCATGCTTGTTTGAACCTGTTAATGGATGAATTGGCTGTGGCTCAGTGCTAGTCTTTTGTTAAGCATCTTGTGTGCATCCATGCCATGTATTTTGTTGTCATGTTTGGTGGCTGTAGCATGTTCATTTCGTTGCATTTAGATGCATACTTGCTGTAAATCGCAGACCGGTGTCATATTTTGAATCGCTTGCCATTTCCAAACCATAACTCCGATTCCGGCGTTCTTTATATCGTTTTCAAGCGATTTCATCCCATATTTCTAGTGGCACACTTGGTTTTCCATGTTGAGGCCAGGTTCATGCATTTCCTATCATATCTTGCATTTTGCATCCCGCATCGCATCCCGCATAGCATACCATCATTGCATCTTATTGTTTGAGCTTGCACGTGGTTGAGTGTATCCTTGTTGCTTGTTTGTATTGTTTGGGAAGAGACGGGAGACGAGTTCGCTATTGAGGAGCCCGTTGAGTTTGCTTTTGAGGATCCAGTCAACTCTGACAGTTTTGCAGGCAAGATGATCATACCCTCGAAATCACTACTATCTTTGCTATGCTAGTTTGCTCGCTCTTTGCTATGCCAATGCTACGATGCCTACTTTTGCTTGTCAGCCTCCCAATTGCCATGTTAAACCTCTAACCCACCTTGTCCTAGCAAACCGTTGATTGGCTATGTTACCGCTTTGCTCAGCCCCTCTTATAGCGTTGCTAGTTGCAGGTGAAGATTGGAGCCGTTCCTTGTTGGAACATTTATTTATTTATTTGTTGGGATATCATTATATTGCTATGTTATCTTAATGCATCTATACACTTGGTAAAGGGTGGAAGGCTCGGCCTCTCGCCTAGTGTTTTGTTCCACTCTTGCCGCCCTAGTTTCCGTCATATCAGTGTTATGTTCCCGGATTTTACGTTCCTCACGCGGTTGGGTTATAATGGGAACCCCTTGATAGTTCGCCTTGATTAAAGCTTTTCCAGCAATGCCCAACCTTGGTTTTACCATTTGCCACCTAGCCCCTTTTCTTTCCCTTGGCTTCTGCAGACTCAAGGGTCATCTTATTTAACCCCCCCGGGCCAGTGCTCCTCTGAGTGTTGGTCCCACTGAGCGATGTCCGAGGCTACCAGGGGCAACTCTGGGCTGGCTTACCCGACGTCTGGCTCATCTGAGTGTGCCCTGAGAAAGAGATATGTGCAGCTCCTATCGGGATTTGTCGGCACATTCGGGCGGTGTTGCTGGTTTAGTTTTACCCTGTCGAAATGTCTTGTTGTACCGGGATACCGAGTCTGATCGGAATGTCTCGGGTGGAGGTCTATTCCTTCGTTGACCGTGAGAGCTTGTCATGGGCTAAGTTGGGACACCCCTGCAGGGATTTGAACTTTCGAAAGCCGTTCCCGCGGTTATGGGCAGATGGGAATTTGTTAATGTCCGGTTGTAGAAAACCTAAAGTTGACCTTAATTAAAATGAATCAACCGCGTGTGTAACCGTGATGGTCTCTTTCCAGCGGAGTCCGGGAAGTGAACACGGTTGTTGGAGTTATGCTTGACGTAGGTTGTTTTAGGATCACTTCTTGATCATAGTTTTATCGACCGTGCTTTGCCTTCTCTTCTCGCTCTCATTTGCGTATGTTAGCCACCATATATGCTAGTCGCTTGCTGTAGCTCCACCTCATACTTTTACCTTACCCATAAGCTTAAATAGTCTTGATCGCGAGGGTGCGAGATTGCTGAGTCCCCGTGGCTCACAGATACTTCCAAAACCAGTTTGCAGGTGCCGATGTTACCGAGCAGGCGACGCAACCAAGCTCAGGAGGAGCTCGATGAAGATCTTGTCTTTTGTGTTGTTTCGTTCTAGTTGATCAGTAGTGGAGCCTAGTTGGGGTCGATCGGGGACCTTTGTCGCTTTTGGGGTTCTTCTTTATTTTGGTTCCGTAGTCGGACCATGATTGTATTTGGATGTTGTAATGCTTTATTCATGTATTGTGTGAAGTGGCGATTGTAAGCCAACTATGTATCTCTTTCCCTTATGTATTACATAGGTTGTGTGAAGATTACCTCACTTGCGACATTGCTTTCAATGCGGTTATGCCTCTAAGCCGTGCTTCGACACGTGGGAGATATAGCCGCATCGAGGGTGTTACACCTGGACGGGTGTAGCATGATGGTCATCTGAAAAAGAGAGGAACTTAATTGAAAAGTTGCCGTGCAAAAGTTAAGTTATACTAAATAAACAATATATAGTTGAAGATGAGTAAAGGTGAGCCTTATTGCCACTTTTGCGCACGCGTTGAGCCCCTTGTATTGTAATAGGGGTATAGCCATCAAACCTGTATTAATTACATATAGCTGAGCCGGACTCGTCTAGCCGTGTCCGTGGTCTTACCGACCTGTCAAATGCTTGAGTTGGTGAGGCCGTTTAGTGTGCGGCGGCCAAGGCGGCCGCACGGTCTTCGGCGCGCAAGGAGCGCTCAATATTTCCATTTACTGTAATGATGCCGCGTGGACCGGGCATCTTGAGCTTGAGAGAAGCGTAATGCGGTATTGCATTAAAGTGAGCGAAAGCTTCGCGTCCGAGTAGTGCTTGATAGCCACTTTGGAACGGAGCGACGTGGAAAGTTAAATTTTCGCTGCGGAAGTTATCGGGGAAGCCAAATATAACCAATAGTAGCAGGGAGCCCCTGCAGTGAGCCTCCGGGCCTGGCGTTACTCCTTTAAAGGTAGCATTGTTGCGGCAAATTTTTGTTGGGTCTATCCCCATTTTGTGAACTGTGTCCTGATATATCAGATTTAAGCTGCTGCCGCCGTCCATCAGGACTCGGGTGAAGTGGTATCCGTCAATTATTGGATCTAATACCAAGGAAGCCCATCCTGCACGCCGAATACTTGCCGAGTAATCCCGATGGTCAAAGGTGATCGGTTGGGATGACCAGTGGCGGAGCTCAGCGGTGATAGGCCCTGGGGCATGTTCCTCTAAAGGTGCCGCTTTGTTTCTCCCTTTTATCACGTGTAACACGTTGACTATTTTGACTTTTGGTGGGAATTTCTTCTGCTCCCCTCTGCTTTGCTTGCGAGGTTCGTCCTCATCTTCACTTGTTGTATCCTGCCCCTTGTGTTCGGCGTTGAGCTTGCCGGACTATTTGAAGACCCAACATTCTCTGTGGGTATGATTTGCAGGTTTATCAGGGGTGCTATGGATCTGACATATTTGGTCCAGAATTTTGTTTAGGCTGGACAGTTCGTCTCTGTTGCCTTTGGAGGGCGGCTTCTGCTGGCCTGGCCTAGAGCTTCTAAATCCGGCGTTTACCGCCGTGCTCTTCGGGCCGTCTTCCTGATTCCGGCGCTTGTTCTTGTTGCATCGTGTTTTCCCGTTTCCATCCCTGACTTTGTATGTACTTGGGTCGCTGGTGCTGCATCTGGCTAACCAGCTGTCCTCGCCCGCGCAAAAACGGGTCATGAGGCTTGTTAATGCTGCCATTGTTCTCGGCTTTTCTTGACCGAGGTGTCTGGCAAGCGATTCATCTCGGACGCTATGCTTAAAAGCTGCTAACGCTTCGGTGTCCGGACAGTCGACTACTTGGTTCTTTTTAGTGACGAACCTGTTCCAAATTTTCGGGCGGACTCACCGGGCTGTTGAGTTTTATGACTTAAATCGTCTGCATCCGGTGGTCGGACATATGTCCCTTGAAAATTTGCCCGAAAGGCGTCTTCGAGCTCTTCCCAGCTTCCGATGGAGTTTTTGGGGAGGCTTTTAAGCCAGTGCCGAGCTGGCCCTTTGAGCTTGAGGGGTAAGTACTTGATGGCGTGGAGATCATCTCCTCGAGCCATTTGGATATGGAGGATGTAGTCCTCAATCCAGACCCCAGGGTCTGTTGTTCCGTCGTACGCCTCTATGCTTACGGGTTTGAATCCCTCTGGAAATTCATGATCCAGCACCTCGTCGGTGAAACATAGAGGGTGTGCGGCACCCCTGTATTTGGGTGTACCGTGGTGTTCGGATGTTTGTTGTGTTGCATTGTATGTTGGAGCGCGCCTGCGTGGTCCATAGATGGATCTGGTTGCGCCGTCCTTTTGATGCGAGCCCTTACGCGGATCGCGTACTGGTTTATGTGCGGCGTCGATTGCCGCTTTATGTTGGCTATGAGGTCGTCTATCCGACTGGATGGCTGTTTTATTTTTAAATTGTGGAGGATCTAAGGCCTCCTCATCAAATTCAGATAGCAACTTTCGCTTCGGATAGCTCTTGGTGTGGCGATTACTGCCATACTTCGCTGCAGTGTTGAGTACTTCACTCCATTTGATTTTGAGTGTGTCTTGTGCAGCCCTGAGCCTTTGCTTCTGTTTTTTCAGACTCCTCGCCGTGGCAACAAGCCTTTGGTGGGCATTATGTTGCTCCTGGCGCCTATCTGGTGTGATGTCATCCGGACAATTATCTTCGACGGAGTCGGGTTGTTCGGTTTGATTTCCCGTGTTGCCCTGGTCTGGCGATGGTGCACCCTGCTCTAACGCTGGATCTATATGATCGTTATTTCTGCCAAGGCGGGATTTGGAGCGGCGTTTACGCTGCCGCTTTGACTGCTTCTCGAGGGAACCACCCTTCGCTGCGTCCTTTCGTTCCTCGTCATTATTTTCTTTAGGTGTGTCCTCCATGTATACATCATGTGATGAAGTGGGTGTCCAGTGCCCTGTGGGCAGTGGTTCCTCTTCGCCTCCCGCATCGTCGTCCATACCGTCCATGTCTTCGGAGTCGAAGTCGAGCATGTCGGTTAAGTCATCAATAGTGGCTACTAAGTGGGTGGTGGGTGGTTGATACGTCTCCAACGTATCTATAATTTTTGATTGCTCCATGCTATATTATTTACTGTTTTGAATGTTTATGGGCTTTATAATACACTTTTATATCATTTTTTGGGACTAACCTATTAACCCAGAGCCCAGTGCCAGTTTCTGTTTTTACTCTATTTTAGGGTTTCGAAGAAAAGGAAAATCAAACTGAGTCCAATTGACCTGAAACTTCACGGAACTCATTTTTCGAAGGAAAGAAGGCCAGAAGACTTGGAGTGCACGTCGGGGGATCTGCGAGGAGGTCACGAGGCAGGGGGGCGCGCCCTCCACCCTCATGAGCCCCTCGTGGCCCCCCTGACGTACTTCTTCCACCTATATATCTCCATATACCCTACAAACGTCGAGGAGCACAATAGATCGGGAGTTCCGCCGCCAGAAGCCTCCGTATCCACCGAAAGCCAATCTAGACCCATTCCGGCACCCTGCCGGAGGGGGCAATCCCTCTCCGGTGTCCATCTTCATCATCCCGATGCTCTCCATGACGAGGAGGGAGTAGTTCTCCCTTGGGGCTGTGGGTATGTACCAGTAGCTATGTGTTTGATCTCTCTCTCTCCCTCGTGTTCTTGATTTGGCACGATCTTGATGTATCGCGAGCTTTGCTATTATAGTTGGATCTTATGTTTCTCCTCCCCCTCTACTCTCTTGTAATGAATTGAGTTTTCCCTTTGGAGTTATCTTATCGGATTGAGTCTTTAAAGATTTGAGAACACTTGATGTATGTCTTGCCGTGCGTATCTGTGGTGACAATGGGATGCCACGTGATTCACTTGATGTATGTTTTGGTGATCAACTTGCGGGTTCCGCCCATGAACCTATGCATAGGGGTTGGCACACGTTTTCGTCGTGATTCTCCGGTAGAAACTTTGGGGCACTCTTTGAGGTTCTATGTGTTGGTTGAATAGATGAATCTGAGATTGTGTGACGCATATCGTATAATCATACCCACGGATACTTGAGGTGACATTGGAGTATCTAGGTGACATTAGGGTTTTGGTTGATTTGTGTCTTAAGGTGTTATTCTAGTACGAACTCTAGGGCTGTTTGTGACACTTATAGGAATAGCCCAATGGATTGATTGGAAAGAATAACTTTGAGGTGGTTTTGTACCCTACCATAATCTCTTCGTTCGTTCTCCGCTATTAGTGACTTTGGAGTGACTCTTTGTTGGATGTTGAGGGATAGTTTTATGATCCAATTATGTTAGTATTGTTGAGGGAACTTACGCTAGAGAAAGTATGAACCCTAGGCCTTATTTCCTATCATTGCAATACCGTTTACGCTCACTTTTATCATTAGTTACCATGCTGTTTTTATATTTTCAGATTACAAATACCTTTATCTACTATCCATATTGCACTTGTATCACCATCTCTTCGCCGAACTAGTGCACCTATACAATTTACCATTGTGTTGGGTGTGTTGGGGACACAAGACTCTTTGTTATTTGGTTGCAGGGTTGCTTGAGAGAGACCATCTTCATCCTACACCTCCTACGGATTGATAAACCTTAGGTCATCTACTTGAGGGAAATTTGCTACTGTCCTACAAACCTCTGCACTTGGAGGCCCAAGAACGTCTACAAGAAGAAGGTTGTGTAGTAGACATCAAGCTCTTTTCTGGCGCCGTTGCCAGGGAGGTGAGTGCTTGAAGGTATATCTTTAGATCTTGCAATCGAGTCTTTTAGTTTCTTGTTTTATCACTAGTTTAGTTTATAAAAGAAAATTACAAAAAATGTAATTGAGTCTACCTCATACGCTTCACCTTTTTAATATCTTTCATAAGTATGATGGAAAGGATAATTGTGCTCAAGTGCTAGAAGAAGAAATCTATAAAATATTTGGCACTAAATATTTGAATGATGGGCATGATTGCAATGTTGTTAGTATGAATTCCTTGAATATCTATGATGCTAATGATATGCAAAGCCACAAGCTTGGGGAAGCTACGTTTGATGAAGATGATATTTTTAGTCCCCCAAGTTTTGATGTGCAAATTTATTATGATGAAAGCATGCCTCCTATCTATGATGATTATTGTGATGACACGTATGCTTTAAAGAATAATAATAACAATGAACCTTGTCATCTTGATCTTAATTTTCAATCACATGATAGGTATTTCGTTGAGTTTGCTCCCACTATTATTCATGAGAAGAATTTTGCTTATGTGGAGAGTAGTAAATTTTCTATGCTTGTAGATCATGAAAATAATGCTTTAGGTGCTGGTTATATTGTTGAATTCATTCATGATGCTACTTAAAATTATTATGAGGGAGGAATATATGCTTGTAGGAATTGCAATAATATCAAGTTTCCTCTCCATGTGCTTAAAATTTTGAAGTTATGCTTGTTTTACCTTCCTATGCAAGTTGATCCTTGTTCCCACAAGTTGTTTGCTCAAAAAATCCCTATGCATAGGAAGTGGGTTAGGCTTAAATGTGCTAGTAATATTATTCATGATGCTCTCTTTATGTTTCAATTCTTATCTTTTATGTGAGCATCATTGAAATCATCATGCCTAGCTAGGGGCTTTAAACGATAGCGCTTGTTGGGAGGCAACCCGATTTTATTTTAGTTCCTTGCTTTTTGTTCCTGTTTAGTAATAACTAATTCATCTAGCCTCTGTTTAGATGTGGTTTTATTCTTTTAATTAGTGTTTGTGCCAAGTATAACCTTTGGGAAGACTTGGGGAAAGTCTTGTCGATCGTGCTGTAAAAAACAGAAACTTTGGCGCTCACGAGAATTGCTGCCATTTTTATTTGGAGAGTGATATTTAGTTAATTCTTTTTGAATATGATTAATAGATAAATTCCTCAGGTCCAGAAATTTATTTTATAATTTTATGAGTTCCATAAGTATACGTTTGATTCAGATTACTACAGACTGTTCTGTTTTTGACAGATTCTGTTTTTCGTGTGTTGTTTGCTTATTTTGATGAATCTATGGCCAGTAAAATAGTATATAAACCATAGAGAAGTTTGAATACAGTAGGTTAGACACCAATATAAATAAAGAATGAGTTCATTACAGTACCTTGAAGAGGTGATTTATCTTCTTATACTAACGGAGCTTACGAGTTTTCTGTTAAGTTTTGTGTTGTGAAGTTTTCAAGTTTTGGGTAAGGATTTGATGGACTATGGAATAAGGAGTGGCAAGAGACTAATATTGGGGATGCCCAAGTCACCCCAAGGTAATATTAAAGGATAGCCAAGAGCCTAAGCTTGGGGATGCCCCGGAAGGCATCCCCTCTTTCGTCTTCGTTCATCGGTAACTTTACTTGGAGCTATATTTTTATTCACCACATGATATGTGTTTTGCTTGGAGCATCAATTTATTTTGTTAGGATTTTCTTGATTTTATTTAGAACAATGTTTTGCATCTTTTATTTCAATAAAAGGGGCATTGATAGCCTTTACTATGCCTATTTTAGAATTCCACATGTTGCTGTTTGAAAACAGAAAGTTTACCTCTGTTGCAATAATTCCCTAGAAAAGTCAGAATGTGAAAAAATGTTGAAACCTTTTTAATATTAAGCTCTGATAAATTTACTACAGTGGGAATTTTCTTTCATGATTTTTGGAGCTAGGGAAGTATGGATGTTGCAGCATTCCTTACAGACTATCCTGTTTAGGCAGATTGCTGTTATGTTTGCATTGTTTGCATATGTTTGCTTCTTTAATGATTCTATTTGAGGATAGGACTATTAAATATGCAGAGGCCTTTAGTATGCAATGTTGAATAATAATTTTAGTGATTTGCTACAGTAGAGTATGATAAGGTTTTGGCAATGGTTTATACTAACTTATCTCACGAGTCCTTGTTGAGTTTTGTGTGGATGAAGCTTTTGAGATTTAGGGAGACCGTGATATGAGAGGAATAAAGGAGACACAAAAGCTCAAGCTTGGGGATGCCCAAGGCACCCCAAGATAATATTTCAAGAAGTCTCAAGCATCTAAGCTTGGGGATGCCCCGGTTGGCATCCCACCTTTCTTCTTCAACAATTATCGGTTAGTTTCGGTTGATCCTAAGTTTTTGCTTCTTCACATGATGTTTGCCATTCGTAGAATGTCATTTTATTTTGTTTTGCTTGCTGTTTGAATAAAATACCAAGATCTTAAATTATTAAATGTTAGAGAGTCTTCACATAGTTGCATAATTATTCGACTACTCATTGATCTTCACTTATATCTTTCGGAGTAGTTTGTCATTTGCGCTAGTACTTCACTTATATCTTTTCGAGCACGGTGGTAGTTTTATTTTGAAGAAATAGATGAACTCTCATGCTTCACTAAGATTATTTTGAGAGTCTTAAATAGCATGGTAATTTGCTTAAAATCCTAATATGCTAGGTATACACGATTAGTAAAAACTTTCTTATGAGTGTGTTGAATACTAAGAGAAGTTTGATGCTTGATGATTGTTTTGAGATATGGAGGTAATAATATCAAAGTCGTGCTAGTTGAGTAGTTGTGAATTTGAGAAGTGCTTGTGTTGAAGTTTGCAAGTCCCGTAGCATGCACGTATGGTAAATGTTGTGTAACAAATTTGAAACATGAGGTGTTATTTGATTTGTCCTCCTTATGAGTGGCGGTCGGGGACGAGCGATGGTCTTTTCCTACCAATCTATCCCCCTAGGACCATGCGCGTAGTGCCGAGGTATTTGATGACTTGTAGATTTTTGCAATAAGTATGTGAGTTCTTTATGACTAATGTTGAGTCCATGGATTATACGCACTCTCACCCTTCCATCCTTGCTAGCCTCTTCGGTACCGTGCATTGCCCTTTCTCACATTGAGAGTTGGCGCAAACTTCCCGGTGCATCCAAACCCCGTGATATGATACGCTCTTTCACACATAAACCTCCTTATATCTTCCTCAAAACAGCCACCATACCTACCTATTATGGCATTTCCATAGCCATTCCGAGATATATTGCCATGCAACTTTCCACCATCCAGTTTATCATGACACATTCATCATTGTTATATTGCTTAGCATGATCATGTAGTTGACATAGTATTTGTGGCAAAGCCACCGTTCATAATTTTTTCATACTTGTCACTCTTGATTCATTACATATCCCGGTACACCGCCGGAGGCATCCATATAGAGTCATACTTTGTTCTAGTATCGACTTGTAATCATTGAGTTGTAAATAAATAGAAGTGTGATGATCATCATTCAATCGAGCATTGTCCCAAAAAAAGAGAAAAGCCAAAGAAAAAAAGGCCCAAAAAAGGGGCAATGTTACTATCCTTTTACCACACTTGTGCTTCAAAGTAGCACCATGATCTTCATAGTAGAGAGTCTATCATGTTATCACTTTCATATACTAGTGGGAAACTTTCATTATAGAACTTGGCTTGTATATTCCAACAATGGGCCTCCTCAAGTGCCCTAGGTCTTCGTGAGCAAGCAAGTTGGATGCACACCCACTAGTTTCTTTTGTTGAGCTTTCATACATTTATAGCTCTAGTGCATCCGTTGCATGGCAATCCCTACTCCTTGCATTAACATCAATCGGTGGGCATCTCCATAGCCCATTGATTAGCCTCATTGATTTGAGACTTTCTCCTTTTTGTCTTCTCCACATAACCCCCCTCATTATATTCTGTTCCACCCATAGTGCTATATCCATGGCTCGCGCTCATGTATTGCGTGAAAGTTTATGAGTTTGAGATTACTAAAGTATGAAACAATTGCTTGGCTAGTCATCGGGGTTGTGCATGATGATAGCATTCTTGTGTGACGAAAATGAAACATGAGTAAACTATATGATTTTGTAGGGATGAACCTTCTTTGGCCATGTTATTTTGAGAAAACATAATTGCTTAGTTAGTATGCTTGAAGTATTATCATTTCTATGTCAATATGAACTTTTGTCTTGAATCTTTCAGATCTGAATATTCATACCACAATTAAGAAGAATCACATTGAAATTATGCCAAGTAGCACTCCGCATCAAAAATTCTGTTTTTATCATTTACCTACTCGAGGACGAGCATGAATTAAGCTTGGGGGTGCTGATACGTCTCCAACGTATCTATAATTCTTGATTGCTCCATGCTATATTATTTACTGTTTTGAATATTTATGGGCTTTGTAATACACTTCTATATCATTTTTTGGGACTAACCTATTAACCCAGAGCCCAGTGCCAGTTTTTGTTTTTACCCTATTTTAGGGTTTCGAAGAAAAGGAAAATCAAACGGAGTACAATTGACCTGAAACTTCACGGAACTCATTTTTGGAAGGAAAGAAGCCTAGAAGACTTGGAGTGCACGTCGGGGGATCTGCGAGGAGGTCACGAGGCAGGGGGTGCGCCCACCCCCCTGGGCGCGCCCTCCACCCTCGTGAGCCCCTCGTGGCCCCCCTGACGTACTTCTTCCACCTATATATCTCCATATACCCTAAAAACGTCGAGGAGCACAATAGATCGGGAGTTCCGCCGCCTGAAGCCTCCGTATCCACCGAAAGCCAATCTAGACCCGTTCTGGCACCCTGCCGGAGGGGGCAATCCCTCTCCGATGTCCATCTTCATCATCCCGGTGCTCTCCATGACGAGGAGGGAGTGGTTCTCCCGCCGCCAGAACGATCTTGATGTATCGCGAGCTTTGCTATTATAGTTGGATCTTATGTTTCTCCTCCCCCTCTACTCTCTTGTAATGAATTGAGTTTTCCCTTTGGAGTTATCTTATCGGATTGAGTCTTTAAAGATTTGAGAACACTTGATGTATGTCTTGCCGTGGGTATCTGTGGTGACAATGGGAGGCCACGTGATTCACTTGATGTATGTTTTGGTGATCAACTTGCGGGTTCCGCCCATGAACCTATGCATAGGGGTTGGCACACGTTTTCGTCATGATTCTCCGGTAGAAACTTTGGGGCACTCTTTGAGGTTCTATGTGTTGGTTGAATAGATGAAGCTGAGATTGTGTGACGCATATCGTATAATCATACCCACAGATACTTGAGGTGACATTGGAGTATCTAGGTGACATTAGGGTTTTGGTTGATTTGTGTCTTAAGGTGTTATTCTAGTATGAACTCTAGGGCTGTTTGTGACACTTATAGGAATAGCCCAATGGATTGATTGGAAAGAATAACTTTGAGGTGGTTTCGTACCCTATTTAATCTCTTCGTTCGTTCTCCGCCATTAGTGACTTTGGAGTGACTCTTTGTTGCATGTTGAGGGATAGTTTTATGATCCAATTATGTTAGTATTGTTGAGGGAACTTACACTAGCGAAAGTATGAACCCTAGTCCTTATTTCCTATCATTGCAATACCGTTTACGCTCACTTTTATCATTAGTTACCTTGCTGTTTTTATATTTTCAGATTACAAATACCTTTATCTACTATCGATATTGCACTTGTATCACCATCTCTTCGCCAAACTATTGCACCTATACAATTTACCATTGTATTGGGTGTGTTGGGGACACAAGAGACTCTTTGTTATTTGGTTGCAGGGTTGCTTGAGAGAGACCATCTTCATCCTACGCCTCCTACGGATTGATAAACCTGAGGTCATCCACTTGAGGGAAATTTGCTACTGTCCTACAAACCTCTGCACTTGGAGGCCCAACAATGTCTACAAGAAGAAGGTTGTGTAGTAGACATCAGTGGGCGGCGAATTTCTTCGTCATCCGCATCCCAATCCTGCCGGGCGTAGTTCGTCCAGGACTCTCCTGGCAAGTAGAGAGACCTTAATGAGTTCAGTATGTCGCCAAAGGGCGAGTGCTGAAAAATATCCGCGGAGGTAAACTCCATGATCGGCGCCCAATCGGATTCGACGAGCGTAGGCGGTTCGGAGCCCGTGGCCAGAGAAGGATCCGGCAGTTTGGAAACGCGGCTCTCATGAAGGGTAAGGTCGATATTCGGCTCGATCGCCGCTGAGGATACGGCCTCCGTGACGGGGTCTATCCACCTGTCCATGGATGGCGCAACTGGCTCCGAATTGAGGCTCGGAGCGGCTGCCGGTGCGATCTCCTGGATGCGGTCCGATGGTAGAGCTAAATCGTACTCATGGTGACCGCTTGGCGCACAAGGCAGGGGCTCAAATCCGTCGAGGATCAAGTCTCCGCGGATATCGGCCGTGTAATTTAAGCTTCCAAACCTGACCTGGTGGCCAGGGGCGTAACTTTCGTTCTGCTCCAGATGGCCAAGCGAGTTGGCCCGCAGTGCGAGGCCGCCGAATACGAAGATCTTTCCAGGGAGAAAAGTCTCACCCTGGACTGCATCGCTATTGATGATAGTAGGAGCCATCAAGCCTAACGGCGACGACATAGAGGAACTCTCAATGAAAGCACCAATGTCGGTGTCAAAACCGGCGTATCCCAGGTAGGGGGTCCCGAACTATGCGTCTAAGGCGGATGGTAATAGGAGGCAGGGAACACGATGTTTTACCCAGGTTCGGGCCCTCTTGATGGAGGTAAAACCCTACATCCTACTTGATTTATTCTTGATGATATGAGTATTACAAGAGTTGATCTACCACGAGATCGGAGAGGCTAAACCCTAGAAGCTAGCCTATGGTATGATTGTATGTTGTCCTACGGACTAAAATCCTCCGGTTTATATAGACACTGGAGGGGGCTAGGGTTACACAAAGTCGGTTACAAAGGAGGAGATATACATATCCGTATTGCCTAGCTTGCCTTCCACGCCAAGTAGAGTCCCATCCGGACACGAGACGAAGTCTTCAATCTTGTATCTTCATAGTCCAACAGTCCGGCCAAAGGATATAGTCCAGCTGTCCGGAGACCCCCTAATCCAGGACTCCCTCAACCACCTTGTTATATCATATTATGATTGTTTTGAGAAAGTGTTGTCATCCGAGATTTGTTATTATGGCTCGCTAGTTGATTATGCTATTGATATGAGTAAACCTGAGATCTATGCGTTATTGTGAATGTGGTTAGTTATAATCTTTGCTGAAAACTTGAATGTTGGCTTTACATATTTACAACAATAAGAGCAAACAGAGTTTGTAAAAGTTTTTCTTTATCACTTTCAGTTTGTCAAATGAATTGCTTGAGGACAAGCAAAGGTTTAAGCTTGGGGGAGTCGATACGTCTCCAACGTATCTACTTTTCCAAATACTTTTGCCCTTGTTTTGGATTCTAACTTGCATGATTTGAATGGAACTAACCCGGACTGACGTTGTTTTCAGCACAATTACCATGGTGTTATTTATGTGCAGGAGCAAACGTCTCGGAATGACCTGAAACTTCACGGAGCCACTTTTCATAAAATAAGAAAAATACCTGCAAAAGATGAAGGCCAGGGGGCCCACCGTCTCTCCACGAGGGTGGGGGGCGCGCCCCCTACCTCGTGGGCCCCATGTTGCCTCTCTGACTCCAACTCCACCTCCATATTGTGTTTCGGGGAGGAAAAAAATGAGAGAGAAGAAATCATCGTGTTTTACAATACGGAGCCGCCGCCAAGCCCTAAAACCTCTCAGGAGGGCTGATCTCAAGTCCGTTCGGGGCTCCGGAGAGGGGAATCCGTTGCCATCGTCATCATCAACCATCCTCCATCACCAATTTCATGATGCTCACCGCCGTGCGTGAGTAATTCCATCGTAGGCTTGCTGGACGGTGATGGGTTGGATGGGATCTATCATGTAATCGAGTTAGTTTTGTTAGGGTTTGATCCCTAGTGTCCATTATGTTCTGAGATTGATGTTTCTATGACTTTGCTATGCTTAATGCTTGTCACTAGGGCCCGAGTGCCATGATTTCAGATCTGAACCTATTATGTTTTCATCAATATATGAGAGTTCTTGATCCTATCTTGCAAGTCTATAGTCACCTATTATGTGTTATGATCTGTTAACCCCGAAGTGACAATAATCGAGATACTTACCGGTGATGACCGTAGTTTGAGGAGTTCATGTATTCACTATGTGTTAATGCTTTGTTCCGGTTCTCTATTAAAAGGAGGCTTTAATATCCCTTAGTTTCCGTAAGGACCCCGCTACCACGGGAGCGTAGGACAAAAGATGTCATGTAAGTTCTTTTCAATAAGCACGTATGACTATATTCGGAATACATGCCTACATTATATCAATGAACTGGAGCTAGTTCGGTGTCACCCTAGGTTATGACTGTTACATGATGAACCGCATCCGGCATAATTCTACATCACCGATCCATTGCCTACGAGCTTTCCATATATTGTTCTTCGCTTATTTATTTTTCTGTTGCTATTGTTATCATCTCTACAGAATATCAAAAACATTACTTTTACTACTGTTACCTTTTGCCACCATTACCACTACTATCATAATACTTTGCTACTAAACACTTTGCTACAGATATTAAGTTTCCAGGTGTGGTTGAATTGACAACTCATCCGCTAATACTTGAGAATATTCTTTGGCTCCCCTTGTGTCAAATCAATAAATTTGGGTTGAATACTCTACCCTCGAAAGCTGTTGCGATCCCCTATACTTGTTGGTTATCAGCATTTATCAACGCGGTTGATGTAGTCGTACACCTTCATGATCCATCCCGATCAAGTACCAAGTGTACAGCACCTCCGCGTTCAGCACAGGTTCAGCTCGATGATGTCCTCGCCTTCTTGATCCAGCAAGACGAGCGAAGTAGTAGATGAGTTCCGGCAGCACGACGGCATGGTGATGGTGTTGGTGAAGAACAATCTCCGCAGGGCTTCGACAAGCACTACAGAAACTATGACGGAGGATAAACTAGAGGGTACGGGGTTGCTGGCACATGGCTTGGTGATTCTTGATCTGTTCCAGGTGCTAGCCCTGCCCCTCTATTTATACGTTGAGCCCTGGGGTCTAAACTTGGAGTAAAAGCCTCCTCAAAGTCGGTTTTGCCCGCAAGTAAGAGTCCTTCTCGGACTTCCAGGACCACACGCCATGGTCCTTGGGGTCTGGCCCAAACTCCATGGGCCTCGGCGTCCGGCCCAGGGCTAGACGCGAGGGTCTCCGGCGTTTGGCCCCCTGGCCTCCGCAAAACTCCTTTTGCACCGACCTAAAGCCCCGTGGGCTTCACCCCTTGGCCGAACCATATCATCCTATATATCAATCTTTACCTTCGAACCATTCCGGAGCTCCTCATCATGTCCATGATCTTATCCGAGACTCCGAACAGCATTCGGTCACCAACATACATAACTCATATACTCCCTCCTTCCATCTATATAGGGGCTAATGCGTTTTTTAAGACCGCCTTTGACTATTGACAAGATTAATAGTACATGACATGCACAATGTGAAAATTATATCATTGAAAGCTCCTTTCACACACGAATTTAACAGTGTGCTTTGTGTAAGTTGCATGTCATATATTATTGCTCTAATATTTGGTCAAAGTTAGCCTCGAAAAACGCATTAGGCCCTATATAGACGGAAGGAGGGAGTAGTACTATATCGTAAACGAACGTTAAGCCTGCGGACCCTACAGGTTTGAGAACTATGTAGACATGACCGAGACACCTCTCTGGTCAATAACCAATAGTGGAACCTGGATTACCATATTGGCTCCTACATATTCTATGAAGATCTTCATTGGTCGACCCTTATGACAACATACGCAATTCCCTTTGTCCTCGGTATGTTACCTGCCCGAGATTCGATCGTCGGTATCTTCATACCTAGTTCAATCTCATTACCGGCAAGTCTCTTTACTCATTCCGTAATACATCTTCCCACAACTAACTCATAGTCACATTGCTTGCAAGGCTTCTTATGATGTGCATTACCGAGAGGGCCCAGAGATACCTATCTGGTACTCGGAGTGACAAATCCTAATCTCGATTCACGCCAACCCAACAAGATACCTTCGGAGATACCTATAGAGCATCTTTATAATCACCCAGTTACGTTGTGATGTTTGATAGCACACAAGGCATTCCTCCGGTGTCTGGGAGTTGCATGATCTCATAGTCAAAGGAATATGTATTTGACATACATGAAAGCAATAACAATAAAACTGAACGATCAACATGCTAAGCTAATGGACGGGTCTTGTCCATCACATATTCTCCTGATGATGTCATCTCGTTCATCAAATGACAACACATGTCTATGGTTAGGAAACTTAACCACCTTTGATTAACGAGCTAGTCTAGCAGAGGCTAACTAGGGACACGGTGTTTTGTCTATGTATCCACACATGTATCAAGTTTCTGGTTAATACAATTATAGCATGAATAATAAACATTTATCATGATATAAGGAAATATAAAATAACAACTTTCTTATTGCCTCTAGGGCATATTTCCTTCAGTCTCCCACTTGCACTAGAGTCAATAATCTAGTTCACATTGCCATGTGATTTAACACCAATAGTTCACATCACCATGTGATTATAACCCATAGTTCACGTTGCCACATGACCAACATCCAAAGGGTTTACTAGAGTCTATAATCTAGTTCACATCGCCGTGTGATTAACACCCAAAGAGTACTAAGGTGTGATCATGTTTTGCTTGTGAGAGAAGTTCAGTCAATGGGTCTGCCACATTCAGATCTGTATGTATTTTGCAAATTTCTATGTCTACAATGCTCTGCATGGAGCTACTCTAGCTAATTTCTCCCACATTCAATATGTATCTAGATTGAGACTCAGAGTCATCTAGATCGGTGTTAAAGCCTGCATCGATGTAACTCTTTACGATGAACTCTTTATCACCTCCATAACCGAGAAATATTTCCTTAGTCCTCTAAGGATAATTTTGACCGTTGTCCAGTGATCTACTCCTGGATCACTATTGTACCCCTTTGCCAAACTCATGGCAAGGTATACAATAGGTCTGGTATACAACATGGCATACTTTATAGAACCTATGGCAGAGTCATAGGGAATGACTTTCATTCTCTCTCTATCTTCTGCCGTGGTCGGGTTTTGAGTCTTATTCAACTTCATACCTTATAACTCAGGCAAGAAGTCCTTCTTTGAGTGATCCATTTTGAACTCCTTCAACATATTATCAAGGTATGTACTCATTGAAAGTCTTATCAAGCTTCTTGACCTATCTTTATAGATCTTGATGCCTGAGGGAGTCCTGGATTAGGGGGTGTTCGGGTAGCCGGACTATACCTTCAGCCAGACTCCTGGACTATGAAGATACAAGATTGAAGACTCCGTCCCGTGTCCGGAAGGGACTTTCCTTGGCGTGGAAGGCAAGCTTGACGATACGGATATGAAGATCTCCTACCATTGTAACCGACTCTATGTAACCCTAACTGTCGGTGTCAAAACCGGCGGATCTCGGGTAGGGGGTCCCGAACTGTGCGTCTAGGCCGGATGGTAACAGGAGGCAGGGAACACGATGTTTTACCCAGGTTCGGGCCCTCTTGATGGAGGTAAAACCCTACGTCCTTCTTGATTAATATTGATGATATGGGTAGTACACGAGTAGATCTACCACGAGATCAAGGAGGCTAAACCCTAAAAGCTAGCCTATGGTATGATTGTTGTCTACGGAGTTGATGAAGTTGTCCTACGGACTAGAACCCTTCGGTTTATATAGACACCGGATAGGGTTAGGGTTACATAGAGTCGGTTACAATGGTAGGAGATCTTGAATATCCGCATCGCCAAGCTTGCCTTCCACGCCAAGGAAAGTTCCATCCGGACACGGGACGAAGTCTTCAATCTTGTATCTTCGCAGTCCAGGAGCCCGGCTGAAGGTATAGTCCGGCTACCCGAACACCCCCTAATCCAGGACTCCCTCAGTAGCCCCTGAACCAGGCTTCAATGACGACGAGTCCGGCGCGCAAATTGTCTTCGGCATTGCAAGGCGGGTTCCTCCTCCAAGTCCTTCATAGAAGATTTGTAAACACCAAGAGTAGTGTCCGGCTCTGCAAATTAAGCTTCCACATATTGCCATAGAGAGAATAATAATAACACAAATCAAATCTGTTGACGTATTCCGCAGTGCGGCATCGCACTAAGGCCAAGTCCTTTACGAATCGTTTTTACTTTTCCACCTCAGCGTGTTTTGCGAGGCGGTTTCCTTGGCACGTCTTGTCAAAGCAGAGATCATGTACCCCCCCTTTTACGGGATTCTCATTAATACGGACGTGGGTAACCCAATCGAGTCTGTTAGCATATTTCCTCGATTAAAAGCGAGTCCCAAGCGGTTACGGGGAGGGCTTCTGGTATTCAGCCTCTTATAAAGAGACCAGGGCCTTATATTTTCTTCAACAAGTTCGCCCGTCGCCTCGAGTTCCAACACCCCAGGCTCCATATTCCGGGCGCCTCGGACCTTCGACAATGTCCGGTTCCGACCTTCAAGGCCGATGGATGCCCTCCTCCGTCACGGAGGAGGACGTGCTAAAGTTGAGAGAGGCTAAGTTTTTGACTGGCGAAATTTGGCATAGGTTGCCTGCTCAAGGGCAGGTCATCCCCAGTCCCCAGCCCTGTGAGAGCGTGGTGTTCATGTCTCACTTCCTTCGAGGGTTGGGCTTCCCAATGGATCCCTTTGTGAGGGGACTGCTGTTTTGTTACGGGCTGGAATTCCACGACTTAACTCTGGAGTCCATCCTCCATATCTCCTCGTTTATCGTTGTGTGCGAAGCGTTCCTCCATGTTACCCCTCACTTCGGACTATGGCTCAAGACCTTCAAAGTGGAGCCGAAGATGATCGAGGGACGGCACGCAGAGTGCGGAGGCGCTGTTATAAGCAAGAATGCTGATGTTCCATGGCCCGAAGGCTCTTTTCAAGAGGAGCCAGGCTTGTGGCAACGAGAGGGGTTTTATATCACCGCTCCCCGAAGCACCAAAAGGGTGGCGCCTCCTGCCTTTCGCTCGGGTCTCCCACCACGGCTAGCGTCATGGGTCAACGGAGGGTTAAATTGGGTTTGCCCAAAGACGTGCCCTTGTTACAGGGCCGAATTAAGGATCTCTTAGAAGGAGACCTCAGTTTGGTCAAGGTGATGCAGGTCATGCTGATTCGCCGAATGTTGCCCGGCAAATGACGCCCCCCTCGCCTGTGGGAGTTTAATCCAGAGGGACCGCGAGCTCTCCAGAACTTCATGGGCGCAACGCCCGCGGAGATGTACAAACTGTTCTTCGGATCACAAGAGATGTGTCCGGATTTAACCGAGGACGCAGGCCTAAGCCGCAATCGCCCGGATACTCAAGTAAGCAACCTTGTGCCCGGACCTTCTATCCGTATAATTGTCATAAACTTGCCCCTAAAAGAGCCGTCCTTTTAAACAGGAGTGGATAGCGAGGGCAAAGCTGATCAGGTGTCCGGCTCCCCTTCCTGAAACCAGGCCGGATCCCGTGCTAGTCAGGATGCTGGAAAAAATGCCTTTGGAGGGGGAGGACAAGGAAGCTATGGCCTCCTCGAAGGAGGCTGCTCCGAAGGGAGGAACCGACGATTCCTCTCCTAAGGGGAAGAAGAGAGCCACCTCTGACGACCCGGAAACCATGGCCGCAAAGCGGGGGAGAAAATCCTCGTTAGAGGGTCCGACGCGGGGGAGTTCCTCGGCCGGACTACGCCCTCAAGGGGATCAGCCCTCCAGCGAGCCGTAAGTAGAGAAAGATTTTCCTTTTGAGGGATGAGGGAAATCCTTGATTTATGTCTGAGAAGATTAACCAAACTTTTACCTTGTAGCTCGGACCTCAGCCCTTCTCAGCAGAGCTCGTCTTCGGGGGATCTTCTTCCGGAGATGATGGAGAGCGGGACGCCTCCTCCTGCTGTGCCGCCTAGCGAGGCGGGCGATCCTGAGGTGTCGTCGCGGAGGGTTTCTTCGAATCCGGCAGGAGCGGAAGATAGTGTGGCCCCCCGAGGTTCTCCGCGTCCGGACTTCGAAAGAGGTCATGGGACGAGCCCGGCACCGTCTGGTGCTCGGTCGGAGGAGCTAAAGATTCTGCTGGGGCGAGCTTGCATCTCAGAGGAGCACCGTGCATTGATGGGCACGGTGATTGAAAGGATTTCATCCGCAGAGAGCGGATTGCATGAGGCCGTCAAGAGTTTACTGACGGGTTTCGAGGTACGTTAGATAATGTACACTTTTGGCAGTTGTGCATGAATAAAATGCGCCCTGTGTAGATAGTAGCCCCTGAGACTCTGCGCGTCGTCAAGAAATGACGGCCCGCGGAGGATCATAATCCCAGGTCTAAGATGTCGCCTTTGAATGTAGGCGGCAGGGTGTCCGGAATCTAGCCGAACTAACGATTTTGTCGAACTAAAGCGGCAACTGGACGTGGCAGAAGCCGACATCACGCTTGTCAACAAGCGGTTTGAGGAGTCTCAAGGTATGCAATTCCCCGGGCGGCGTGAGGTAAGAACAGTTTGATGCCTGTTTCTTACAATGTGTGTGCTTGACGCAGATGGTGCGGCCGCCGTGGAGAGTCTTAGGGCAGAACTTTCCCGGGCTAAAGAACAAGCCAGAGAAAGTGATGCGGTCGCCAAGAAAGCCCTTGAAGAGCTGAGAGCCGAACAGGCTGCTCATTGCCGAAGCAAGGAAGAGATGGCCAAAAAGTTAAAAAGCGCTACAGACCGTTGCAGACTTCTTGAAAAAGAAGATCAGGCGAAACAGACGGACTTAGAGAAGGCCGTTGCCAATGCCAAGGACGCGCGCTCTGCGATGAGAGTTGCAGGGAGGAGCTGCGTCAGGCCGAACAGATTGCGGCTGGAAAGCCCTTTATGCTGCGAAGGAAATTTTGCGATCCGAAGTTTGCTCCGTTGGACCGGATGTGGAGTGTGGAGGATACCTATCTCGATTTGGTAGCGAGAGCTGCTGATGCGACCGAACACTTTCGAGATCAGAAAGATCGCGAAGGGGAAAAGCTTTTTTGGTCGTAGTTTCACAATCCAGAGCGTGCACTGGCAGTGGACGATCGTTTGGCTCAATGGGCCGAACTGAACAGGTTGTCCGGACTCACCATGAAGTACGTCATGGGTCATCTGTGGCCGGGGAGATCGGAGCCGAAGAGTTATTTCAGCTTGGTGCAGCAATTCCTTGACGCGGTGCCGCGTATAAATGCAATGAAAAGGTCAGCATGGATAGAGGGCGCAAGGATGGCTCTTGCCCGTGTTAAGACATAGTGGGCAGAGATGGAGACCACCGTTGTTGCGTCCCGAGATTCGGACAAAAGCCGAGTATCCTCCGAGCACTATTTTCAGGAAGTCCTTAAAGGCGCTCGTGTAATAGAGATGCAGTGCTCGAAAGATGCTATGTTATGATAGCATATGTAATTATAAAGTAATATTTTGATAAACGGTAGTGGCCTTTTTATACTTGTGCCTTCAAGTATTGGGAACACCTCCTGCGCGGCCATTTTAATATATGTATATAGAAATCTGAAAGATGGCAGTCGTTGGCTTCAGCCCCCACGCACATAGTGCGGGGGTGCTCGCAGAAGACGCATTTTCACACTTAACCCAACGTCTTGGTCCTACAAAGGAGGTGATAGCGCAGCGAGCCAGGCAACCAGACTATAATGCTTTAACACTTTCACTTAGCCATAGGAGCTTGACAGTGAGACTATTTAGGTAGCTCCTTGGTGGCGACTGCGCTCATCCGAGTTCGGGGCGCGTATTTGCCTGACCGGGAAGCGGCCCTTCGTTAAAGCGGAGGAATCCGACAGATTCCGATAGGTCATCGAGTAGCTGACCAGTCTCACACTGCATCATGACAGTCAGTTTTCGGCTTTCTCTACTGAGGTGCTCGTCCGGCCGAACCGGGGCACAATCGCAGTAGTTCTCCTGGTGCTACCTTAGCCGATAGAGCGGAACGTAAGGTAGCCGAACTCAGGAGCCGGGCAACCCAACATTTGACCAAAGACATGATTCGGAGCTGGTGCATATAATGCCAAAACTTGCGACGTCGAACACTCCCTAAGGTGTTCGGTCTTTATGAGTGCGGGCGAAACAACACTCTTTATTAAAAAAGCCCCTAGTGCCCAGCTATGTGCAAAAATTCTGACGTGGCCACATGCCAAGACGCCAGCCTCCTCCTTGGTTATATTAGAAAAAACCAGGGGATGTGTAGCAACAAGAGACAGTAAAAAAGGTTTACGCAGGGTCTTAATCTAAAAAGAATCCTTTAAGACGGGTCCCTAATGCACGTCTGCACCTGTGTCTCCGTTGTGCCGTATCCTGGGCGGGCGCCGCACGACGTTCATCTGTAAAAGAGAGGAACTGAGTTGAAAACAGGTCGTGCCGAAAAAGTTTTAAAATAAACGAAGTATAAAGTAAAATATATAAGATTGAGCTTTATTGTCTCTTATTGTATATGCGTGGAGCCCCTAGTGCGGGGGTATATGGCCACTAAGCCTACATCAATGATAATCTTGTACCGAACTCGTCTATCCGCGTTCGTGGTCTTTAATGACCTATTTTAAAGTTTTTTGGCCGGTGATGCCATTTTGCTGTGGGGCTGTCAAGGCGGCCGCACAGTCCTCCGCTTGGGGAGGCGCACTTTAGTGCTTCCCCTTCAAGGAGATGATGCCTCGTGGACCGGGCATCTTAAGCGTAAGAGATGCATAATGCGGTATAGCGTTAAAGGGAGCGAAAGCTTCGCGTCCCAGTAGTGCTTGATAGCGACTTGAGAACGGGACTATATGGAAGGTCAGCTTTTCACGGCGGAAGTTATCGGCAGAGCCGAATATGACTTCGAGCCGGAGAAAACCCATACAACGGGTGTCCGGACCAGGTATTACCCCTTGAAAGGAGGTTTTGCTGCGGCGGATTCTTGCTGGGTTTATCCCCATGTGTTGGATTGTATCCTGGTATATCAGGTTTAGTCCACTGCCGCCGTCCATAAGGACTTTTGAAAACTAGAGCCCGCCAATTATTGGATCGAGTATCAAGGCAGTCCAGCCTGCATTCTTGATATTTTTGGAATAATCTAGCTGATCGAAGATGATCGGTTTTGACAACCAGTGGCCGGATCCTTTGGGGATGGGCCGTGTGGTGCGTACCTTTACGGGCGCCGCACGTTTTGTTATGTGAAGTGAGTTCTCTGTTTTTACTTCTTGTGGGAAGTTCTTTTGTTTCCTGGTACTCTGCTTTTGGGGTTCGCCCTCGTCTTCGCTTGGTGTGTCGAGCCCCTTGTGTTCGGCATTGAGTCTGCTAGATTGTTTGAAAACCCAACAGTCTCTGTGGGTATGGTTAGCAGGCTTCCCGGGAGTACTGTGTATTTGACATATCCTGTCCAGGATTTTATTTAGGTTGGATGGATCGTCTCTGTTATCCTGGGGGGCGATTCTGCCTGATTTGGTCGTGAGCCTTTGAATCCGGCATTGACTGCTGTGCTCTTTGGACTTTTGCCCTTAGTCCGGCGACGGTCCTTGTTGCGTCGCTGTTTTCCATTTCCATCCCTAGTTTCGGATGTACTTGGGTCGCTAGGGCTGCACCTTGCCAACAGCTGTCCTCCCCTGCACAGAAGCGGGTCATGAGGTTTGTTAGGGAGGCCATTGTTCTTGGCTTTTCTTGGCCGAGGTGTCTGGCGAGCCATTCGTCTTGGACGTTATGCTTGAAAGCTGCTAAGGCTTCGGCGTCCGGACAGTCGACTATCTGATTCTTTTTAGTGAGGAATCTATTCCAGAACTGTCGAGCTGATTCTCCGGGTTGTTGAGTTATGTGACTGAGATCGTCTGCATCCGGAGGGCGGACATAGGTCCCTTGAAAGTTTGCTCGGAAAGCGTCCTCGAGCTCTTCCCAGCTTCCAATTGTGTTTTCGGGAAGGCTTTTGAGCCAATGCCGGGCTGGCCCTTTAAGCTTAAGGGGTAAATATTTTATGGCGTGGAGATCATCTCCTCTAGCCATGTGTATGTGGAGGATATAATCCTCTATCCAGACTCCAGGGTCTGTTGTTCCATCGTATGCCTCTATGTTTACGGGTTTGAATCCCTCTGGAAATTCATGGTCCAGGACCTCATCGGTGAAACATAGAGGGTGTGCGGCGCCCCTGTATTTGGGTGTGCCGGATTCTGATGATGGCTTCATAGCATTGCTTACGAGAGCTTGCTTTCTTGGCCCATAAATGGACTTGACTGGGTCATGATGCGAATCCTTAAGTGGGTCGCATGCCGATTTAAGTGCGACGCCGCTTGCCGCTTTATGGGGTCGTTTATCCGACCGTGTGGCTTTGTCATTTTTTGAATGCGAGGGCTCTAGGGCCTCTTCGTCGAATTCAGGCAGTAGCTTTCTTTTTGGATAGCTTTTAGTGCGGCGACTGTAGCCGTATTTATCTGCGGTATTGATAACTTTGCTCCATCTAATCCGGAGTGCATCTTCCGCTGTTTTTAGCTTCTGCTTCTGCTTTTTTAGGCTGCGTGCAGTTGCAACGAGCCTCTCGTGGAGATTCTTCTGCTCCATAGGTTGATCCGGCGTGAGGTCGTCCGGAATGCCGTTTTCGCCAGAGGAGGGATGTTCGGTTTCTCCATCCATGTTGCCCTGTTCGGACGGTTGCTCTAAGGCCTGCTCGTCCTGCTCTATGGCTGGGTTTTTATCGAGGCGGGGCTTGGGTCGGCGTTTACGCCGACGCTTTGATTGCTTTTCGGGGGGTCTATCTCCCGTTCCTTCCCCTTTTTCCTCGTTGTCGCTTCCTTTATGTGTATCCACCATGTACACATCGTGAGATGAGGTGGCTGTCCGATGCCCTATGGGCGTTGGTTCGTCGATATCTCCTGCATCATCATCCATGCTGTCGATGTCTCCGGAGTCGAAGTTGAACATGTCGTTTAAATTGTCGACAGTGGCTACCAAGTGGGTGGTGGGTGGTCTTTGAATTTCTTCATCGTCCGTATCCCATCCTCGCTGAAAGTAATCCGGCAAGGGCTCTCCTGATAAAGAGAGAGACTTAAGAGAATTCAGGATGACGCCGAAAGGCGAGTGCTGAAAGATGTCTGCGGCGGTGAACTCCATTATCGGCGCCCAATCGGATTCGATCGGCGGGGGCGCGAGGGGTTTGGAGTCCGGGGAGGAGTCCGGATCGTCGGAGTCACGGGTCATGCAGAGTGCGGGGCTGGCGTTCGGCTCGATTGCCTTTAAGATCGCAGTCCCCGAGGTGGCATCCAACCGCTCGTCCTCGATTGGCACAATAGGCTCCGAGTTAGAGGTCGGAACCGATGCGTGTGCAGCCTCCAGGACACTACCCGAAGGCAGAGCTAGATCATGCCCCTCGAGATAGTGTGGCGCGCTTGGCCGTGGCTGGAACCCGTCGAAGATCAAGTCTCCGCGGATGTCAGCTGTATAGTTTAAGCTTCCAAACCTGACTTGATGGCCAGGGGCATAGCTTTCGATCTGCTCCAGGTGGCCAAGAGAATTGGCCCACAGAGCGAAGCCGCCGAAGACGAAGATCTGTCCGGGGAGAAAAGTCTCACCCTGGACCGCATCGTTGTTGATGATCAAAGGAGCCATCGGACCTAACGGCAAGGACACAGAGGAACTCTCAATGAAAGCACCAATGTCGGTGTCAAAACTGGCGGATCTCGGGTAGGGGGTCCCGAACTATGCGTCTAGGCCGGATGGTAACAGGAGGCAAGGAACACGATGTTTTACCCAGGTTCGGGCCCTCTTGATGGAGGTAAAACCCTACGTCCTGCTTGATTAATATTGATGATATGGGTAGTACAAGAGTAGATCTACCACGAGATCAAGGAGGCTAAACCCTAAAAGCTAGCCTATGGTATGATTGTTGTCTATGGAGTTGATGAAGTTGTCCTACGGACTAGAACCCTTCGGTTTATATAGACACCGGATAGGGTTAGGGTTACATAGAGTCGGTTACAATGGTAGGAGATCTTGAATATCCGCATCGCCAAGCTTGCCTTCCACGCCAAGGAAAGTTCCATCCGGACAGGGGACGAAGTCTTCAATCTTGTATCTTCACAGTCCAGGAGTCCGGCTGAAGGTATAGTCCGGCTACCCGAACACCCCCTAATCCAGGACTCCCTCACCAACCCTATCCGGTGCCTATATAAACCGGAGGGTTTTAGTCCGTAGGACAACATACACATCAACAATCATACCATAGGCTAGCTTCTAGGGTTTAGCCTCCTCGATCTCGTGGTAGATCTACTCTTGTACTACCCATATCATCAATATTAATTAAGCAGGACGTAGGGTTTTACCTCCATCGAGAGGGCCCGAACCTGGGTAAAACTTCGTGTCCCTTGTCTCCTATTACCATCCAGCCTAGACGCACAGTTCGGGACCCCCTACCCGAGATCCGCCGGTTTTGACACCGACATTGGTGCTTTCATTGAGAGTTCCTCTGTGTCATCGCCGTCAGGCTCGATGGCTCCTACGATCATAAATACCGATGCAGTCCAGGGTGAGACCTTCCTCCCCGCACAGATCTTCGTCTTTGGCGGCTTCGCACTACGGGCCAATTCACTTGGCCATCTGGAGAAGATCGAAAGGTACGCCCCTGGCCGTCAGGTCAGATTCAGAAGTTTAAACTACACGGCTGACATCGGCGGGGACTTGATCTTCAACGGATTCGAGCCATTACCGAGTGCGCCGCACTGTCCCGACGAGCATGATTTAGCTCTGCCGCCAAACGGTGCCTTGGAGGTCGCACCCGCGTCAGCTCCAATCACTAATTCGGAGCCAACTACGCAGATCGAGGATGGGCGGTTGGACGCCACCTCGGGGGCTGCGACCCTAACGGTGATTGAGCCGAACACCAGCCCCACACTCCGCGAGACTCATGATTCCAAGGAGTCGGACTCCTCTCCGGACTCCGAACCATTCGCGCCTCTGTCAATCGAATCCAATTGGGCGTCGATCATGGAGTTTATTGCTGCGGACATCTTACAGCACTCGCCCTTTGGCGATATTATAAAATCACTAAAGTCTCTCTCTTTATCAGGAGAGCCCTGGCCAGACTACGGTCAGCGAGATTGGGATGCAGACGATGAAGAGATTCAAAGCCCACCCACCACCCACTTTGTAGCCACTGTCGACGATTTAACCGACATGCTCGAGTTCGACTCCGAAGACATCGACGGTATGGACGCCGATGAAGGAGACGATGAGGAACCAGCGCCTATTGGGCCCTGGAACGCCACCTCGTCATATGACGTATACATGGTGGACGCACCAAAAGATGACGTCGAGGAGCGGAAGGACGCAACAAAGGCTTGTTCCCTCGAAAAGCAGTCAAAGCGGCGACGCAAGCACCGCCCCAAATCCCGCCTCGACAGAAATAGCGATCACACAGACCCAGCGCTGGAGCAGGGTGAACCGCTGCTGGACAACCATAATCCGGATAATGAAACCGAACAAACAAATCCTATCAAGGATAATGGTCCGGACGACATAACGCCGGACAGACAACCGGAGTAGCAGACTGCCCATAAAAGGCTTGTTGCCACCGCGAGGAGCCTGAAAAAGCAGAAGCAAAGGCTCAAGGCCACACAAGACACACTCCAATTCAGATGGGGTAAAATACTCAGCACTACAGCAAGGTACGGCGACAATCGCCCCTCCAAGAGCTACCCAAAGCGGAAGCTGCTACCCGAATTCGATGAGGAGGCCTCAGAACCTCCACAACCAAACATCAAAGCAGCCACCTGGTCGGATAGATGCCCCCTCTACCAACACAGAGCGGCATACAACGCCGCTCACAATACAACACGCGACCCATGCGAGGGCTCGCACCCAAAGGACGGCGCAACCAGATCCATCTATGGACCACACAAGCGCGCCCCAGCATACAATGCAACACAACAAACATCCGAACAACGCGGTACACCCAGCTACAGGGGTGCCGCACACCCCCTATGTTTCACCGATGAGGTGCCGGACCACGAATTCCCAGCGGAATTCAAGCCCGTAAACATAGAGGCATACGACGAAACAACAGACCCTGGGGTCTGGATTGAGGACTACATCCTTCATATCCATATGGCTCGAGGAGATGACCTCCACGCCATCAAGTACCTACCCCTCAAGCTCAAAGGGCCAGCTCGTCACTGGCTCAAAGGCCTCCCCAAAAGCTCCATTGGAAGTTGGGAAGAGCTCGAAGACGCCTTTAGGGCAAATTTTCAAGGGACCTATGTCCGACCTCCGGATGCGGACGGTTTGAGTCATATAACTCAACAACCCGGAGAGTCAGCCCGAAAGCTTTGGAACAGGTTTGCTTACTAAAAAGAACCAGATTGTCGACTGTCCGGACGCTGAAGCCTTAGCAGCTTTCAAGCATAGCGTCCGTGACGAATGGCTCGCCAGACACCTCGGCCAAAATAAGCCGAGAACGATGGCCCCATTAACAAACCTCATGACCCGCTTTTGCGCGGGAGAGGGCAGCTGGCTAGCTAGATGCAGCACCAGCGACCCCAGTACATCTGAAGTTAGAGATGGAAACAGGAAATCATGGCGCAACAGCAATAACAAACGCCGGAATAAAGAAGATGGCACGAAGGGCATGGCAGTAAATGCCGGATTCAAAAGCTTTCGGCCAGGACAAAAGCCGCCCCCTAAAGGCACCAGGGATGAATTGTCCAGCCTCAACAAAATTCTGGACCAAGTATGTCAGATCCATAGTACCCCTGGTAAACCTGCTAATCACACCCACAGAGAATGTTGGGTCTTCAAGTAGTCCGGCAAGCTTAACGCCGTACACAAGGGGGGGATACACCAAGTGAAGACGAGGACGAGCCCCCCAAGCAAGACACGGGGGAACAAAAGAAATTTCCACCAAAAGTCAAAACAGTAAACTGTTACACGTAATCAAGGGAAAAAACAACGCGGCACTCCCAGGAAAATATACCCAAGTGCCTGTCACCACGACGTCCTGCCACTGGTCATCTCAACCGATCACTTTCGACCATCGCGATTACTCAGCAAGTATCCGACATGCAGGATGGGCTGCCCTGGTATTAAACCCAGTAATTGGCGGATACCACTTCACAAGAGTCTTGATGGACGGCGGCAGCAGCCTAAACCTAATATATAAGGATACAATCCGCGGGATGGGGTTAGACCCAACACAAATTCGCCATAGCAATACTACCTTTAAAGGAGTAACGCCAGGCCCAGGGGCTCGTTGTACGGGCTCCCTCCTACTAGAAGTTATATTCGGCTCCCCCGACAACTTCCGTCGCGAGCATTTAACTTTCCACATCGCTCCGTTTCAAAGTGGCTATCAAACACTGCTCGGACGCGAAGCTTTTGCTTGCTTTAATGCAATACCACACTACGCCTCCCTCACACTCAAGATGCCCGGTCCACGTGGCATCATTACAATGCACGGAAATATCAAGCAATCTCTGCGCGCCGAAGAGAGTGAGGTTGCCTTGGCAGCCGCACACTAAAGGCGCCCGGACAAGCGAAAGCATCCAATAGGTCGTCAAGACTTCAAATACAACTAATCAAGTCCGGCGCCGCAAGTTATACGGAATAAGTGGTCACACCTCTATTTGTCAATACAAGGGGCTCAACGCGCGCAGACAAGTGGCAATTTCTTATCATCTTGAAATATACATGGTTTCTTTAAAAAACTATCTTTTTGCATGACAACTTTTTCACTTAACTTCCTCTCTTTTACAGATGATCATTGAGGGAGTCCTGGATTAGGGGGTGTTCGGGTAGCCGGATATACCTTCAGCCGGACTCCTGGACTGTGAAGATACAAGATTGAAGACTTCGTCCCCTGTCCGGATGGAACTTTCCTTGGCGTGGAAGGCAAGCTTGGCGATGCGGATATTCAAGATCTCCTACCATTGTAACCGACTCTATGTAACCCTAACCCTATCCGGTGTCTATATAAACCGAAGGGTTCTAGTCCGTAGGACAACTTCATCAAATCCATAGACAACAATCATACCATAGGCTAGCTTCTAGGGTTTAGCCTCCTTGATCTCGTGGTAGATCTACTCTTGTACTACCCACATGATCAATATTAATCAAGCAGGACGTAGGGTTTTACCTCCATCAAGAGGGCCTGAACCTGGGTAAAACATCATGTTCCCTGCCTCCTGTTACCATCCGGCCTAGACACACAGTTCGGGACCCCCTACCCGAGATCCGCCGGTTTTGACACCGACATTGGTGCTTTCATTGAGAGTTCCTCTGTGTCGTCGCCGTTAGGTCTGATGGCTCCTTTGATCATCAACAACGATGCGGTCCAGGGTGAGACTTTTCTCCTCGGACAGATCTTCGTCTTCGGCGGCTTCGCTCTATGGGCCAATTCTCTTGGCCACCTGGAGCAGATCGAAAGCTACGCCCCTGGCCATCAAGTCAGGTTTGGAAGCTTAAACTATATGACTGACATCCGCGGAGACTTGATCTTCGACGGGTTCGAGCCACGGCCAAGCGCGCCGCACTATCTCGAGGGGCATGATCTAGCTCTGCCTCCGGTAGTGTCCTGGAGGCCGCACACGCATCGGTTCCGACCTCTAACTCGGAGCCTATTGCGCCAATCGAGGACGAGCGGTTGGATGCCACCTCGGGGGCTGTGATCTTAAATGCGATCGAGCCGAACGCCAGCCCCGCACTCTGCATGACCCGTGACTCCGACGATCCGGACTCCTCCCCGGACTCCGAACCCCTCGCGCCCCCGCCGATCGAATCTGATTGGGCGCCGATAATGGAGTTCACCACCGCAGACATCTTTCAGCACTCGCCTTTCGGCGTCATCCTGAATTCTCTTAAGTCTCTCTCTTTATCAGGAGAGCCCTGGCCGGATTACGGTCAGCGAGGATGGGATACGGACGATGAAGAAATTCAAAGCCCACCCACCACCCACTTGGTAGCCACTGTCGACAATTTAAATGACGTGCTCAACTTCGACTCCGAAGACATCGACAGCATGGATGACGATGCAGGAGATATCGACGCGGATGGAGAAACCGAACATCCCTCCTCTGGCGAAAACGGCATTCCGGACGACCTCACGCCGGATCAACCTATGGAGCAAAAGAATCTCCACGAGAGGCTCGTTGCAACTGCACGCAGCCTAAAAAAGCAGAAGCGGAAGCTAAAAACAGCGGAAGATGCACTCCGGATTAGATGGAGCAAAGTTATCAATACCGCAGATAAATACGGGACAGTCGCCGCACTAAAAGCTATCCGAAAAGAAAGCTACTGCCTGAATTCGACGAAGAGGCCCTAGAGCCCTCGCATTCAAAAAATGAGAAAGCCACACGGTCAGATAAACGACCCCATAAAGCGGCAAGCGGCGCCGCACTTAAATCGGCATGCGACCCACTTAAGGATTCGCATCATGACCCAGTCAGGTCCATTTATGGGCCAAGAAAGCAAGCTCTAGTAAGCAATACTATGAAGCCATCATCAGAATCCGGCACACCAAAATACAGGGCCGCCGCACACCCTCTATGTTTCACCGATGAGGTCCTGGACCACGAATTTCCAGAGGGATTCAAACCCATAAACATAGAGGCACACGATGGAACAACAGACCCTGGAGTCTGGATAGAGGATTATATCCTCCACATACACATGGCTAGAGGAGATGATCTCCACGCCATAAAATATTTACCCCTTAAGCTTAAAGGGCCAGCCCGGCATTGGCTTAAAAGCCTTCCCGAAAACACAATTGGAAGCTGGGAAGAGCTCGAGGATGCTTTCCGAGCAAACTTTCAAGGGACCTATGTCCGCCCTCCGGATGCAGACGATCTCAGTCACATAACTCAACAACCCGGAGAATCAGCTCGGCAGTTCTGGAATAGATTCCTCACTAAAAAGAATCAGATAGTCGACTGTCCGGACGCCGAAGCCTTAGCAGCTTTCAGGCATAACGTCCAAGACGAATGGCTCGCCAGACACCTCGGCCAAGAAAAGCCAAGAACAATGGCTGCCCTAACAAACCTCATGACCCGCTTCTGTGCAGGGGAGGACAGCTGGTTGGCAAGGTGCAGCCCCAGCGACCCAAGTACATCCGAAACTAGGGATGGAAACAGAAAACAGCGATGCAACAAGGACCGTCGCCGGACTAAGGACAAAAGTCCGAAGAGCACGGCAGTCAATGCCGAATTCAAAGGCTCACAATCAAATCAGGAAAAATCGCCCCCCCCCCAGGATAACAGAGACGATCCATCTAACCTAAATAAAATCTTGGACAGGATATGTCAGATACACAGTACTCCCGGGAAGCCTGCTAACCATACCCACAGAGACTGTTGGGTTTTCAAACAATCCGGCAGACTCAATGCCGAACACAAGGGGCTCGACACACCAAGCGAAGACGAGGACGAACCCCAAAAGCAGAGTACCAGGAAACAAAAGAACTTCCCACAAGAAGTAAAAACAGAGAACTCACTTCACATAACAAAACGTGCGGCGCCCGTAAAGGTACGCACCACACGGCCCATCCCCAAAGGATCCGGCCACTGGTTGTCAAAACCGATCATCTTCGATCAGCTAGATTATTCCAGAAATATCAAGAATGCAGGATGGACTGCCTTGATACTTGATCCAATAATTGGAGGGCTCCAGTTTTCAAAAGTCCTTATGGACGGCAGCATTGGACTAAACCTAATATATCAGGATACAATCCAGCACATGGGGATAAACCCAGCAAGAATCCGCCGCAGCAAAACCTCCTTTCAAGGGGTAATACCTCCCAGGATACGGCACAACGGAGACACGGGCGCAGACGTGCACTAGGGACCCATCTTAAAGGATTCTTTTTAGATTAAGACCCTAAGTAAACCTTTTTTTACTGTCTCTTGTTGCTACACATCCCCTGGTTTTTTCTAATATAACCAAGGAGGAGGCTGGCGTCTTGGCATGTGGCCACGTCAGAATTTTTGCACGTACCTGGGCACTAGGGGCTTTTTTAATAAAGAGTGTTGTTTCGCCCGCACTCATAAAGACCGAACACCTTAGGGAGTGTTCGGTGTCGCGAGTTTTGGCATTATATGCACCAGCTTCGAATCATGTCTTTGGTCAAATGTTGGGTTGCCCGGCTCCTGAGTTCGGCTACCTTACGTTCCGCTCTATCGGCTAAGGTAGCACCAGGAGAACTACTACGATTGTGCCCCGGTTCGGCCGGACGAGCACCTCGATAGAGAAAGCCGAAAACTGACTGTCATGATGCAGCGTGAGACTGGTCAGCTACTCGATGACCTATCGGAATCTGTCGGATTCCTCCGCTTTAACGAAGGGCCGCTTCCCGGTCAGGCAAATACGCGCCCCAGACTCGGATGAGCGCAGTCGCCACCAAGGAGCTACCTAAATAGTCTCACTGTCAAGCTCCTATGGCTAAGTGAAAGTGTTAAAGCATTATAGTCCGGTTGCCTGGCTCGCTGCGCTATCACCTCCTTTGTAGGACCAAGACGTTGGGTTAAGTGTGAAAATGCGTCTTCTGCCAGCACCCCCGCACTATGTGCGTGGGGGCTGAAGCCAACGACTGCCATCTTTCAGATTTCTATATACATATATTAAAACGGTAGCACAGGAGGTGTTCTCAATACTTGAAGGCACAAGTATAAAAAGGCCACTACAGTTTATCAAAATATTACTTTATAATTACATATGCTATCATAACATAGCATCTTTCGAGCACTGCGTCTCTATTACACGAGCGCCTTCAAGGACTTCCTGAAAATAGTGCTCGGAGGATACTCGGCTTTTGTCCGAATCTCGGGACGCAACAACGATGGTCTCCATCTCTGCCCAGTATGTCTTAACACGGGCAAGAGCCATCCTTGCGCTCTCTATGCATGCTGACCTTTTCATTGCATTTATACGCGGCCCCGCATCAAGGAATTGCTGCACCAAGCTGAAATAACTCTTTGGCTCCGATCTCCCCGGCCACAGATGACCCATGACGTACTTCATGGCGAGTCCGGACAACCTGTTCAGTTCGGCCCATTGAGCCAAACGATCGTCCACTGCCAGTGCACGCTCTGGATTGTGAAACTGCGACCAAAAAAGCTTTTCCCCTTCGCGATCTTTCTGATCTCGAAAGTGTTCGGTCGCATCAGCAGCACTCGCTGCCAAATCCAGATAGGTATCCTCCACACTCCACATCCGGTCCAACGGAGCAAACTTCGGAACTCAAAATTTCGTTCGCAGCATAAAGGGCTTTCCAGCCGCAATCTGTTCGGCCTGACGCAGCTCCTCCCTGGCAGCTCTCATCGCAGAGCGCGCGTCCTTGGCATTGGCAACGGCCTTCTCTAAGTCCGTCTGTTTCGCCTGATCTTCTTTTTCAAGAAGTCTGCAACGGTCTGTAGCGCTTTTTAACTTTTCGGCCATCTCTTCCTTGCTTCGGCAATGAGCAGCCTGTTTGGCTCTCAGCTCTTCAAGGGCTTTCTTGGCGGCCGCATCACTTTCTCTGGCTTGTTCTTTAGCCCGGGCAAGTTCTGCCCTAAGACTCTCCACGGCGGCCGCACCATCTGCGTCAAGCACACACATTGTAAGAAACAGGCATCAAACTGTTCTTACCTCATGCCGCCCGGGGAATTGCATACCTTGATACTCCTCAAACCGCTTGTTGACAAGCGTGATGTCGGCTTCTGCCACGTCCAGTTGCCGCTTTAGTTCGGCAAAATCATCAGTTCAGCTAGATTCCGGACACCCTGCCGCCTACATTCAAAGGCGACATCTTAGACCTGGGATTATGATCCTCCGCGGGCCGTCATTTCTTGACGACGTGCAGAGTCTCAGGGGCTACTATCTACACAGGGCGCATTTTATTCATGCGCAACTGCCAAAAGTGTACATTATCTAACGTACCTCGAAACCCGTCAGTAAACTCTTGACGGCCTCATGCAATCCGCTCTCTGCGGATGAAATCCTTTCAATCACCGTGCCCATCAATGCACGGTGCTCCTCTGAGATGCAAGCTCGCCCCAGCAGAATCTTTAGCTCCTCCGACCGAGCACCAGATGGTGCCGGGCTCGTCCCATGACCTCTTTCGAAGTCCGGACGCGGAGAACCTCGGGGGGCCACACTATCTTCCGCTCCTGCCGGATTCGAAGAAACCCTCCGCGACGACACCTCAGGATCGCCTGCCTCGCTAGGCGGCACGGCAGGAGGAGGCGTCCCGCTCTCCATCATCTCCGGAAGAAGATCCCCCAAAGACGAGCTCTGCTGAGAAGGGCTGAGGTCCGAGCTACAAGGTAAAAGTTTGGTTAATCTTCTCAGACATAAATCAAGGATTTCCCTCATCCCTCAAAAGGAAAATCTTTCTCTACTTACGGCTCGCTGGAGGGCTGATCCCCTTGAGGGCGTAGTCCGGCCGAGGAACTCCCCGGCGTCGGACCCTCTGACGAGGATTTTCTCCCCCGCTTTGCGGCCATGGTTTCCGGGTCGTCAGAGGCGGCTCTCTTCTTCCCCTTAGGAGAGGAATCGTCGGTTCCTCCCTTCGGAGCAGCCTCCTTCGAGGAGGCCATAGCTTCCTTGTCCTCCCCCTCCAAAGGCATTTTTTCCAGCATCCTGACTAGCACGGGATCCGGCCTGGTTTCAGGAAGGGGAGCCGGACACCTGATCAGCTTTGCCTTCACTATCCACTCCTGTTTAAAAGGACGGCTCTTTTAGGGGCAAGTTTATGACAATTATACGGATAGACGGTCCGGGCACAAGGTTGCTTACTTGAGTATCCGGGCGATTGCGGCTTAGGCCTGCGTCCTCGGTTAAATCCGGACACATCTCTTGTGATCCGAAGAACAATTTGTACATCTCCACGGGCGTTGCGCCCATAAAGTTCTGGAGAGCTCGCGATCCCTCTGGGTTAAACTCCCACAGGCGAAGGGGGCGTCGTTTGCCGGGCAACATTCGGCGAATCAGCATGACCTGCATCACCTTGACCACGCTAAGGTCTCCTTCTAAGAGATCCTTAATTCGGCCCTGTAACAAGGGCACGTCTTTGGGCAAACCCCAATTTAACCCTCCGTTGACCCATGATGCTAGCCGTGGTGGGGGACCCGAGCGAAAGGCAGGAGGCGCCACCCATTTGGTGCTTCGGGGAGCGGTGATATAAAACCACTCTCGTTGCCACAAGCCTAGCTCCTCTTTAAAAGAGCCTTCGGGCCATGGAACATCAGCATTCTTGCTTATAACAGCGCCTCCGCACTCTGCGTGCCGTCCCTCGATCATCTTCGGCTCCACTTTGAAGGTCTTGAGCCATAGTCCGAAGTGAGGGGTAACACGGAGGAACGCTTCGCACACAACGATAAACGAGGAGATATGGAGGATGGACTCCGGAGCTATGTCAGGGAATTCCAGCCCATAATAAAACAGCAGTCCCCTCACAAAGGGATCCATTGGGAAGCCCAACCCTCAAAGGAAGTGAGACATGAACACCACGCTCTCACCGGGCTGGGGACTGGGGATGACCTGCCCTTGAGCAGGCAACCTATGCCAAATTTCGCCGGTCAAAAACTTAGCCTCTCTCAACTTTAGCACGTCCTCCTCCGTGACGGAGGAGGGCATCCATCGGCCTTAAAGGTCAGAACCGGACATTGTCGAAGGTTTGAGGCGCCCGGAATCTGGAGCCTGGGGTGTTGGAACTCGAGGCGACGGGCGAACTTGTTGAAGAAAAGATAAGGCCCTGGTCTCTTTATAAGAGGCTGAATACCAGAAGCCCTCCCCGTAACCGTTTGAGACTCGCTTTTAATCGAGGAAATATGCTAACGAACTCGATTGGGTTACCCACGTCCGTATTAATGAGAATCCCGTAAAAGGAGGGTACACGATCTCTGCTTTGACAAGACGTGCCAAGGAAACCGCCTCACAAAACACGCTGAGGTGGAAAAGTAAAAACGATTCGTAAAGGACTTGGCCGTAGTGCGATGGCGCACTACGGAATACGTCAGCAGATTTGATTTGTGTTATTATTATTCTCTCTATGGCAATATGTGGAAGCTTATTTTGCAGAGTTAGACACTACTCTTGGTGTTTACAAATCTTCTATGAAGGACTTGGAGGAGGAACCCGCCTTGCAATGCCGAAGACAATTTGCGCGCCGGACTCGTCGTCATTGAAGCCTGGTTCAGGGGCTACTGAGGGAGTCCTGGATTAGGGGGTTTTCGGGTAGCCGGACTATACCTTCAGCCGGACTCCTGGACTGTGAAGATACAAGATTGAAGACTTCGTCCCCTGTCCGGATGGAACTTTCCTTGGCGTGGAAGGCAAGCTTGGCGATGCGGATATTCAAGATCTCCTACCATTGTAACCGACTCTATGTAACCCTAACCCTATCCGGTGTCTATATAAACCGAAGGGTTCTAGTCCGTAGGACAACTTCATCAACTCCATAGACAACAATCATACCATAGGCTAGCTTCTAGGGTTTAGCCTCCTTGATCTCGTGGTAGATCTACTCTTGTACTACCCATATCATCAATATTAATCAAGCAGGACGTAGGGTTTTACCTCCATCAATAGGGCCCGAACCTGGGTAAAACATCGTGTTCCCTGCCTCCTGTAACCATCCGGCCTAGACGCACAGTTCGGGACCCCCTACCCGAGATCCGCCGGTGCTACACCCGTCCAGGATATGGCACAACGAAGACACAGGCGCAGACGTGCAGCAGGGACCCGCTCCAAGGATTCTTTTTAGATTAAGACCCTGCGTAAACCTTTTTTACTGTCTCTTGTTGATACATATCCACCATTGAGAAGGATGCTGACATCTTGGCATGTGGCCACGCCAGAACAATGCACGTACCTGGACACAAGGGGCTTCTTACAAAGGCCACTATTTAGGCCCGGTTTATACCACAAAGACCGAATACCTTAGGGAGTGTTCGGCGTTGCGAGTTTGGCCCTATATGCATCAGCTTCGAAACATTGTCTTTGGTCAAATGTTGGGTTTGCCCGGCTCCTGTGTTTTGGTGCCTTACATTCCGCCTTGCTGGCTAAGGTAGCACCAGGAGAACTACTGCGATTGTGCCCTGGTTCATCCGGATGAGCACCTCAGTAGAGAAAGCTGAAAACTGACTGTCATGATGTAGCGGGAGACTAGTCAACCACTCGATGACCTGTGGGAATGTTAGAATTCCTCCGCCTTAACGAAGGGCCGTTTTCCGGCCAGGCATGTACGCACCCCGGAATCGGGAGAGTCCGGAGCCACCAGGGGCTATCTAGTAGCCCCACTGTCAAACTCCTATGGCTAAGTGAAAGTGCTAAAGCATTATAGTCCGGTTGCCTCGCTCGCTCCGCTATCACCTCCTTAGTAGGATCAAGACGTTGGGTTAAGTGTGAATGCATGTTCTTGCGATCACCTCCGCATTATATGCGTGGGGGTTGAAGCCGACGACTGCAATCTTTCAGGTTATACACTTGTATACATAAACGGCCGCCCAGGAGGCATCATGATACTTTCAGGCAAAAGTATAAAAATAGCCTTATAAAAATTTATAAAAGCATTTCACTTACAATGAGATAACATATCACTCAAACATAATATTTTTTGAGCACTGGGTCTCTATCAAACGGGCACCCTCAAGAACTTCTTCAAAGAAGTGCTCAGCAGCCTTTCGACCTATAGCCGAATCCTGCGCTGCAACATTGGTAGCATCCATCTCCGCCCAGTATGCCTTAACACGGGCAAAGGCCATCCGTGCGCCCTCTATACACGCCGACCTCCTCATTGCATTCATGCGCGGCACCACGTCAAGGACCTGCTGCACCAGGCCGAAATAGTTGTTCGGTTTTGACCTTTCCGGCCATAGCTGATCCACAATAGTCCTCATGGAGAATCCGGACAACCTATTTAGTTCGGCCCATCCGGCTAATTGGTCAGTCAATGAAAGTGGACGCCCAGGAGAATGGCATTGTCTCCAAAACAGCTGGTCTACTTCACGGTCCGTCTGACCCTAGAAGTACTTGGCCGCATCGGCAGCGCTCGCCGCCAAATCCATATACACATCCTCCGAACTCCACAGCCGATCCAGAGGGGCATACTGTGGATCCTCGAATTTCCTCCGCAACATAAAGGATTTCCCAGCTACAATATCCCCGGCTTCCCGCAGCTCCTCCTTCTCTGCCCTCATAGCAGAGCGGAGATCCTTTTTTGTCGCTGCAGCCTTCTCAAGGTCCGATGCCTTCGCTTGGTTTTCCTTTTCAAGAACCCGGCACCGGTCGGCGGCGGCTTTTAATTCTATAGCCATCTTGGCCATCTTGTCTCGGGTCTCGCCATGCGCGGCCTTCTCGGCGTGCAATTCCTCGGCCGCCTTCACAGCAACCGCATTACCCAACTTCGCTTGTTCCTTGGCTCGGGCAAGTTCTGCCCGCAAGGCTTCAACAGTGGCAGCTCCATCTGTAGTCACAACATATTAAAGATACTGGCATCATGTTGCTCTTCCTATGTGGCATTTACCAGATAAGGACACTTACCCTGCACCTCGTCAAGCCTTTTGTTAACAAGCTCGATGTCGGCGTCTGCCGCATCCAGCTGCCGTTCTAAATGGGCAAACTCGCTAGTCCGGCTAGCCACCGGAGCTTCCATCACCTGCACATAGAGGCAGTATGGTTATTACCTGGGAATATGATCCTCTTTCGTCGTCATTTCCGACGACAAACAGAGTCTCAGGGGCTACTATCTACACAGGGCACACCTAGCATGTGCAGGACTATCATACATTCTTTTACGTACCTCGAAGCCTGTCAGTAGACTCATAAAAGCTTCATGCAATCCGCTTTCAGCGGACGATATTCTCTCCATCACCATATTCATCAGCACACGGTGTTCATCTGAGATGGCCGCTCGCCCCACCAACTCCCTCAGAACATCCGGTCGCACACCAGACGGCACCGGACTCTTTTGTCTACTCTCTTCAGGAGCCGGACACTGGGAGCTTCGGGGGTCAATGGGATTATCTTTTGGCCTCACCGGACTAGGAGAGGCCCTCCGCGACGACACTTCAGGGTCGCCCGCTTCTGGAGCGGAGGAGTCCGGAGGAGGCGTTTCGCTCTCCATCATCTCTGGAAGAAGATCCCCCGAAGACGAGCTCATTTGAGAGGGGCTAAGGCCCGAACTGCAAAAATATATGCGGTGGTCATTTTCTCAGAAGAAAAAGATGGCATATCTATACTATTAGAAGTATTTCGGGTCACTTACGACTCGTGGGAGAACTGATCCCCCCGCGGACTTTGCGCGGCAACGGCGCCCCCCGAGGTAGGACCCTCTGTGGGAGACTTCTTCTCCCGTTTGGAAGCTTCGGCTTCCGAATCCCCGAGCGTAGTGCTTTTCCTCTTCTGGTCATATTCCTTCATGGAGACGCTCGCTCCCTTGGCTAGAATGGGCAGCGTTGGGGGCCCGCGTCCGCCCGCATTATCCTCCACGGTATCTTCCTTCAAGGGCTCCGGACAAGGTGCGGTCTGGAGCATCTTTTCCAATACCAGATTTTCCAAACCCACAGGGAGGGGGGCCGAACACCGAATCAATTTTGCCTTTGTTAGCCAGTCCTGGTCAAAAAGCAAACTTTCAGAAATAACTCCGTAACAAAGAGAGATAGTATGTTCGGCCGGAAGATGCCTTACCTGTTCGGCGGCGCGGTTACTGCTCAGGCCCATGTCCTCAGTGATTTCCAGACACTCCACCTGAGGTCCGAAGAATGACTTGTACATCTCCTCATGCGTCAGGCCGAGGAAATTTTGAATGGCATGCGGTCCCTCGGGATTGAACTCCCACAGACGAAGAGGCCGGCGTTTGCAAGGTTGGACTTGACGAACCAGCATAACTTGTATTACCGCAACCAAACTGAAATCTCCATTGAAGAGATCTCGAATGCGGCTTTGCAGTATAGGCACGTCCTTGGCTGGCCCCCAGCTCAGACCTCTGCTGATCCATGACATCAGCTGTGGTCGGGGGCCCGAACGGAAAACAGGGGGAGCCGTCCACTTGGCACTTCTAGGAGCCGTGATGTAGAACCACTCCTGTTGCCACAATTCAGACACCTCTGGGATGGAACCTTTGGGCCACGGAGCTCCTGTCATCTTGCGTATTGAGTCACCTCCACACGCTGCATGTTGCCCCTCGATCATCTTCGGCTTCACTTCAAAGGTCTTGAGCCATAGGCCAAAGTGAGGGGTAACCCGGAGGAAGGCCTCGCACACGACAATAAATGTCGTGATATGAAGAAAGGAGTCCGGATCTAGATCATGAAAGTCTAGCCCATAGTAAAACATCAAACCCCTTACGAAAGGATCCAGAGCAAGGCCTAGACCTCGGAGGAAGTGGGAGACGAACACGACGTTCTCGTTGGGTTCGGGGGTGGGAACGGCCTGCCCTCGGGGAGGCAGCCGATGCAAAATCTCGGCGGTCAGATATCTGGCCTCCCTCAACTTTTTGATGTCTTCTTCCGTGACGGAGGAAGGCACCCATCGGCCTTGAAGGCTAGTTCCGGACATGACTGAAGGTTCGGAGCACCTGACCTGAACTTCGGGCGTTTGAGCTTGAGGTGGGGGAAGGATTCGATTGAGCACGTGAGGGAAAAATAAAATCCTTGTCCCCTTTATAAAGAGGGTGAATATCAAGCGTCCTCTCCGTGTCTGTTTGGACTTGCCTATAATCTAGGAGTCCTAGAAGCGGTTGGGTTACCCACGCCCGTATTAATGAGAATCCCGAAATAAGGGGACACGATCTCTGCTTTAACAAGACGTGCCAAGGAAACCGCCTCGCATGACGCGCTGAGGTGGGATAATAAAATGACTCGGATAAAGGCTTGGCCGTGGTGTGTCACACTACGGAATACGTCAGCAGATTAGATTTGTGTAAATATTATTCTCTCTATGGCAATATGTGGAAAGTTATTTTGCAGAGCCGGACACTATCTTTGTGTTCAAAATCTTCTATGAAGTACTTGGAGGAGGAGCCCGCCTTGCAATGCCGAAGACAATCTGCGCGCCGGACTCGTCGTCATTGAAGCCTGGTTCAGGGGCTACTGAGGGAGTCCTGGATTAGGGGGTGTACGGATAGCCGGACTATACCTTCAGCCGGACTCCTGGACTCTGAAGATACAAGATTGAAGACTCCGTCCCATGTCCGGAAGGGACTTTCCTTGGCGTGGAAGGCAAGCTTGGTGATACGGATATGAAGATCTCCTACCATTGTAACCGACTCTATGTAACCCTAACCCTATCCGGTGCCTATATAAACCGGAGGGTTTTAGTCCGTAGGACAACATACACATCAACAATCATACCATAGGCTAGCTTCTAGGGTTTAGCCTCCTCGATCTCGTGGTAGATCTACTCTTGTACTACCCATATCATCAATACTAATCAAGCAGGACGTAGGGTTTTACCTCCATCGAGAGGGCCCGAACCAGGGTAAAACTTTGTGTCCCTTGTCTCCTGTTACCATACAGCCTAGACGCATAGTTCGGGACCCCCTACACGAGATCCGCCGGTTTTGACACCGACAATGCCCAATATGTAAGTAGCTTCACTGAGGTCTTTCTTTGAAAAAATACTTTCAAACACTCCTTTATGCTTTGCAGAAAATTCTACATCATTTTCGATCAACAATATGTCATTCACATATACTTATCAGAAAGGTTGTAGTGCTCCCACTCACTTTCTTGTAAATACAGGCTTCACCGCAAGTCTGTATAAAACTATATGCTTTGATCAACTCATCAAAGCATATATTCCAACTCCGAGATGCTTGCACCAGTCCATAGATGGATCGCTGGAGCTTGCACACTTTGTTAGCACCTTTAGGATTTGATAAAACCTTCTGGTTAGATCAGATACAACTCTTCTTTAATAAATCCATTAAGGAATGCAGTTTTGACATCCATTTGCCAGATTTCATAAAATGCGGCAATTGCTAACATGATTCGGACAGACTTTAAGCATCGATGCGAGTGAGAAAATCTCATCGTAGTCAACACCTTGAACTTGTCAAAAACCTTTTGCGACAATTCGAGCTTTGTAGATATTAACACTACTATCAACGTTCGTCTTCCCCTTGAAGATCCATTTATTCTCAATGGCTCGCCGATCATCAGGCAAGTCAATCAAAGTCCATACTTTGTTCTCATACATGGATCCTATCTCAGATTTCATGGCCTCAAGCCATTTATCCGAATCTGGGCTCATCATCGCATCCTCATAGTTCGTAGGTTCATCATGGTCTAGTAACATGACTTCCAGAACAGGATTACCGTACCACTCTGGTGCGGAACGTGCTCTGGTTGACCTATGAGATTCGGTAGTAACTTGAGCCGAAGTTTCATGATCATTATCATTGGCTTCCTCACTAGTTGGTGCAGGCATCACAGGAATGGTTTTCTGTGATGAGCTACTTTCCAATTGAAGAAAAGGTACAATTACCTCATCAAGTTCTCCTTTCCTCCCACTCACTTCTTTCGAGAGAAAACTCGTTCTCTAGAAAGGATCCATTTTTAGCAACAAAGATCTTGCCTTCAGATCTGTGGTAGAAGGTGTACCCAATAGTTTCTTTCGGGTATCCTATGAAGACACACTTCTCCAATTTGGGTTCGAGCTTATCAGGCTGAAACTTTTTCACATAAGCATCGCAACCCCAAACTTTAAGAAACGATAGCTTAGGTTTCTTGCCAAACCATAGTTCATATGGTGTCGTCTCAACGGATTTAGATGGTGCCCTATTTAACATGAATGCAGCTGTCTCAAATGCATAACCCCGAAACGATAGTGGTAAATCGGTAAGAGACATCATATATCGCACCATATTTAATAAAGTACGGTTACGACGTTCGGACACACCATTACGCTGTGGTGTTCTAGGTGGCGTGAGTTGTGAAACTATTCCACATTGTTTTAAATGAAGGCCAAACTCGTAACTCAAATATTTGCCTTCGCGATCAGATCATAGAAACTTTTATTTTATTGTTATGATGATTCTCCACTTTACTCTGAAATTCTTTGAACTTTTCAAATGTTTCAGACTTGTGTTTCATTAAGTAGATATACCCATATCTGCTCAAATCATGTGTGAAGGTTAGAAACTAATGATACCCGCCGCAAGCCTCAATACTCATTGGATCGCATACATCGGTATGTATTATTTCCAATAAGTCAGTGGCTCGCTCCATTGTTTCAGAGAATGGAGTCTTAGTCATCTTGCCCATGAGGCATGGTTCGCAATCATCAAGTGATTCCAAAAGTCAATCCACATGGAGTTTCTTCATGTGCCTTACACCAATATGATCTGAACGACAGTGCCACAAATATGTTGCACTATCATTATCAACTTTGCATATTTTGGCATCAATATTATGAATATGTGTATCACTACGATCGAGATTCAACAAACCATTTATATTGAGTGTATGACCATAGAAGGTTTTATTCATGTAAACAGAATAACAATTATTCTTTGACTTAAATGAATAACCGTATTGCAATAAACATGATCCAGTCATATTCATGCTCAATGCAAACACGAAATAACATTTATTTTAGGTTCAATACTCATCCCGAAGTTAGAGGGAGTGTGCAATGGTGATCGTAGCAACCTTGGAATCAGTTCCAACACACATTATCACTTCGCTCTTAACTAGTCTCTGTTCATTCTGCAACTCCTGTTTTGAGTTACTAATCTTAGCAACTAAACCGGTAGCAAATACCCAGTGGCTACTATGAACACTAGTAAAGTACATATCAATAACTTGTATATCAAATATACCTTTGTTCACTTTGCCATTCTTCTTATCCTCCAAGTATTTGGGGTAGTTCCGCTTCCAGTGACCATTCCCTTTGCAGTAGAAGCACTCAGTTTCAGGCTTAGGTCTAGCTTTGGGCTTCTTCACGGGAGTGGCAACTTGCTTGCCATTCTTTTTGAAGTTCCCCTTCTTTCCCTTGCCCTTTTTCTTAAAACTAGTGGCCTTGTTAACCATCAACACTTGATGTTATTTCTTGATTTCTACCTTCGCTGATTTCAGCATCGCGAAGAGCTTGGGAATCATTTCCGTTATCCCTTGCATATTATAGTTCATCACGAAGTTCTAGTAACTTGGTGATAGTGACTAGAGAACTCTATCAATCACTATCTTATCTGGAAGATTAACTCCCACTTGATTCAAGCGATTGTAGTACCCAGACATTCTGAGCACATGCTCACTAGCTGAGCTATTCTCCTCCATCTTGTAGGCAAAGTGCTTGTCAGAGGTCTCATACCTCTTAACATGGGCATGAGTCTGAAATATCATTTTCAGCTCTTGAAACATCTCATATGCTTCATGGCGTTCAAAACATTTTTGAAGTTCCGGTTCTAAGCCATAAAGCGTGGTGCACTAAAGTATCAAGTAGTCATCATATCGAGCCTGTCAAACGTTCATAACATCTGCATCTGCTCCTGCAATAGGTCTGTCACCTACTGGTGCATCAAGGACATAATTCTTCTGTGCAGCAATGAGGATAATCCTTAGATCACGGACCCAGTCCACATCATTGCTACTATCATCTTTCAACATAGTTTTTCTCTAGGAACATATAAAAAATAAAACATGGGACCTATACGCGAGCTATTGATCTACAACATAGATATGCAAATACTATCAAGACTAAGTTCATGATAAATTAAGTTCAATTAATCATATTACTTAAGAACTCCCACTTAGATAGACATCCCTCGAGTCATCTAAATGATCACGTGATCCATATCAACTAAACCATGTCCGATCATCACGTGAGATGGAGTAGTTTTCAATGGTGAACATCTCTATGTTGATTATATCTACTATCTGATTCACGTTCGACCTTTCGGTCTCCAGTGTTCCAAAGCCATGTATGTACATGCTAGGCTCGTCAAGTTTAACCCGAGTATTCTGCACATGCAAAACTGGCTTGCACCCATTGTATGTGAATGTAGAGCTTATCACACCCGATCATCACGTGGTGTCTCGGCACGACGAACTGTAGCAACGGTTCATACTCAGGGAGAACACTTATACCTTGAAATTTAGTGAGGGATCATCTTATAATGTACCGCCAAACTAAGAAAAATAAGATGCATAAAGGATAAACATCACATGCAATCAAAATATGTGACATGATATGGCCATCATCATCTTGTGCCTTTGATCTCCATCTCCAAAGCACCGTCATGATCTCCATCGTCACCGGCTTGACACCTTGATCTCCATCGTAGCATCGTTGTCGTCTTGCCAACTATTGCTTCTACGACTATTGCTACCACTTATTGATAAAGTAAAGCAATTACATGGAGATTTCATTTCATACAATAAAGCGACAACCATAAGGCTCCTGCCAGTTGCCGATAACTTTTATAAAACATGATCATCTCATACAACAATTTGTATCTCATCACGTTTTGATCATATCACATCACAACATGCCCTGCAAAAACAAATTAGACGTCCTCTACTTTGTTGTTGCAAGTTTTACGTGGCTGCTACGGTCTTCTAGCAAGAACCATTCTTACCTACGCATCAAAACCACAACGATTTTTCGTCAAGTGTGTTGTTTTAACCTTCAACAAGGACCGGCCGTAGTCAAACTCGATTCAACTAAAGTTGGGGAAACAGACACCCGCCAGCCACATGTGAGCGAAGCACGTCGGTAGAACTAGTCTCACGAACGTGGTCATGTAATGTCGGTCCGGGCCGCTTCATCCAACAATACCGCCGAATCAAAGTAAGACGTTGGTGGTAAGCAGTATGACTATTATCGCCCACAACTCTTTGTGTTCTACTCGTGCATATATCATCTACGCATAGACCTGGCTCGGATTCCACTGTTGGGAACGTAGCATGCAATTTCAAAAAATTCCCTACGCTCATGCAAGATCTATCTAGGAGATGCATAGCTACGAGAGGGGGAGAGCATCTTCATACCCTTGAAGATCGCAAAGCGGAAGCGTTTATCAATGTGGTTGATGTAGTCGTACACCTTCACGATCCATCCCGATCAAGTACGGAATGTACGGCACCTCCGCGTTCAGCACACGTTCTGCTCGATGACGTCCTCACCTTCTTGATCCAGCAAGACGGGCGAAGTAGTTGATGAGTTCTGGCAGCACGGCAGCGTGGTGACGGTGTTGGTGAAGAACAATGTCCATAGGGCTTCGCCAAGCACTACGAAAACTATGATGGAGGATAAACTAGAGGGGACGGGGTTGCCAGCACACGGCTTGGTGATTCTTGATCTGTTCCAGGTGCTAGCCCTGCCCCTCTATTTATATGTTGAGCCCTGGGGTTGAAACTTGGAGTAAAAGCCTCCTCAAAGTCGGTTTTGCCCGCAAGAAAGAGTCCTTCTTGGACTTCCAGGACCGGACACCACGGTCCTTGGGGTCTGGCCCAAACGCCATGGGCCTCGGTGTCCGGCCCAGGGCTAGCCGCCAGGGTCTCCGGCGTTTGGCCCCCTGGCCTCCACAAAAATCCTTTTGCACCGACCTAAAGCCCCGTGGGCTTCACCCCTTGGCCAAACCATATCATCCTATATATCAATCTTTACCTCCAAACCATTTAGTAGCTCCTCATCATGTCCATGATCTCATCCGAGACTCCAAACAACATTCGGTCACCAACATACATAACTCATATAGTACTATATCGTCAACGAACGCTAAGCGTGCGGACCCTACGGGTTCGAGAACTATGTAGACATGACCAAGACACCTCTATGGTCAATAACCAATAGCGGAACCTGGATGCCCATATTGGCTCCTACATATTCTACGAAGATCTTTATCGGTCGAACCTTATGACAACATATGTAATTCCCTTTGTCATCGGTATGTTACCTGCCCGAGATTCGATCGTTGGTATGTTCATACCTAGTTCGATCAATCTCGTTACCGGCAAGTCTCTTTACTCATTCCGTAATACATCATCCCACAACTAACTCATTAGTCACATTGCTTGCAAGGCTTCTTATGATGTGCATTACCGAGAGGGCCCAGAGATACCTCTCCGATACTCGGAGTGACAAATCCTAATCTCGATTCATGCCAACCTAACAAGATACCTTTGGAGATACCTATAGAGCATCTTTATAATCACCCAGTTACATTGTGACGTTTGATAGCACACAAGGCATTCCTCCGGTATCTGGGAGTTGCATGATCTCATAGTCAAAGGAATATGTATTTGACATACATGAAAGCAATAGCAATAAAACTGAACGATCAACATGCTAAGCTAACGAATGGGTCTTATCCATCACATCATTCTCCTAATGATGTGATCCCGTTCATCAAATGGCAACACATGTCTATGGTTAGGAAACTTAACCATCTTTGATTAACGAGCTAGTCTAGTAGAGGCTTACTAGGGACACGGTGTTTTGTCTATGTATCCACACATGTATCAAGTTTCTGGTTAATACAATTCTAGCATGAATTATAAACATTTATCATGATATAAGGAAATATAAAATAACAACTTTATTATTGCCTCTAGGGCATATTTCCTTCAGGGGGCATTGCGAACTTATTCCAAGCAAGCATCCCAACGACTACAAATCGGCTTGATCACGACCCAACAACCTTGGAGTGACCGAAAGGTGTGTGGAGTCCTATTGGTATACTTTGCCATCATGCGGAAGTATTGATCTTCATTCCTTTGCCAATACCTCTTGGCGGTTTGAGAAGTATCGGTGCAAGCATCAAGAGACACCACACTCCAGGCCTTGATCAAGATTTGCTCTTCCAAGATCATGTAGTTCTTCGATCTCTGGCTTTTTCTTGTTTGTGATTTCTCATACGCCCCTTCATCTATCTCCTCCCCTTCTTCTTCACCACCATGATCATTCACGCCGCCCTCCGTTTCGTTTTAATCGAATGCATCTGTAGGATCGAAAGTATGTCTAGAGGGGGTGATTAGACTACTTGACCAAATAAAAATCTAGCCTTTTCCCAATTTTAGTCTTGGCAGATTTAACAACTTAGCACAAGTCAAGCAATCAACCTACACATGCAAGTCTAAGAGTATAGCAGCGGAAAGTAAAACATTTGCATATGAAGTTAAAGGGAGGAGTTTGGAGGGAGCAAACGCAATGTAGACACGAAGATTTTTGGCGTGGTTCCGATAGGTGGTGCTATCGTACATCCACGTTGATGGAGACTTCAACCCACGAAGGGTAACGGTTGCGCGAGTCCACGGAGGGCTCCACCCACGAAGGGTCCACGAAGAAGCAACCTTGTCTATCCCACCATGGCCATCGCCCACGAAGGACTTGCCTCACTAGGGTAGATCTTCACGAAGTAGGCGATCTTCTTGCCCGTACAAACTCCTTGGTTCAACTCCACAATCTTGACGGAGGCTCCCAAGTGACACCTAACCAATCTAGGAGACACCACTCTCCAAAAGGTAATAGACGGTGTGTTGATGATGAACTCCTTGCTCTTGTGCTTCAAATGATAGTCTCCCCAACACTTAGCTCTGTCTCACAGATTTGGATTTGGTGGAAAGATGATTTGAGTGGAAAGCAACTTGGGGAAGGCTAGAGATCAAGATTCAAATGGTTGGATGGGATATCTTGGTCTCAGCACATGAGTAGGTGGTTCTCTCTCAGAAAATGAATAATGAAGTGTAGGCACGTTCTGATGGCTCTCCTCACTAATGAAGGAAGGGTGGAGGGGTATATATAGCCTCCACATAAAATCTAACCGTCACACACAATTCACCAAACTCGGTGGGACCGAATCAGAAAACTTGGTCAGACCGATTTAGTTCAAAATGTGAACGTTAGGCCTTTCAGTGGGACCGACATGTCAACTCGGTGGGACCGATTTTATTAGGGTTAGGGCATAATGTAATCTCGGTGAGACCGATTACTCAAACTCGATGGGACCGACTTTGGTAATAAGCTAACCAAAGAGTTGGTCAGACAAACTCGGTGGGACCGAATCCCTCATTTCGGTGATACTGAAATGTTGTGAAAGGGAAACAGAGAGTTTGCATTGCAAACTCGGTGGGACCGATCACTCATCTCGGTTGGACCGAAACGTTACGAAGGGAAACAGAGAGTTTGCAATCCCATCTCGGTGAGACTGAGATCCCTATCGGTGAGACCGAAATGACTACAGTTTCTGGCAGTGGCTATGTCAAGTGAACTCGGTGGCGCCGGATAGAACATTTCAGTGGGACCGAGTTTGACTTTTGGTTTGGGACATATGTGGTTATGAGAAAGTGGTTGAGGGTTTTTGTAGCATATCACTAAGCATTTTGAGCAACTAAGTCATTAATTAACACCTCATCCCCTTTTAATAGTATTGGCTTTTCCTATGGACTCAATGTGATCTTGGGTCACTAAATTCAAAATGTAAGGTCTTGAGATTGAGCCAAAGTGTGTCCTTAGCATTTTGAGGGGTCCACATTCCTAATCCATGCCATGCCAATCATTGAACTTTCTGAAATGATCATCTTGAAATAGTATTAGTTCAATGAGCTATATGTTGTTAGTAATTACCAAAACCACCTAGGGATAGTTGCACTTTCAATATCCCCCCTTTTGGTAATTGATGACAACATATAGATCAAAGCTTCGACAAATGATAATAGCATTTAAATATATCGTCGCTTTGAGAAGTATGTGATAAGCAAGAGCTCCGTCTAAATTTGTGCACTATTTAAGATTTTCTTTTTGAATGCAAATGCAGAATCGATTAGGATCATGGGTCGCTCTTCCATGTCACATACATCTTGGTGTAGCGCTCAAAATGATAGGAATTAAAACATGCACTCATCACCAAGCAAAGTGAATGATCATATATGGGATATAGAAGATAATGTCATCCAATCAAGCATTAAAGTTGAATATGATCAAACACATGATCATACAAGTATCTCACACAGACATAGAGTATCAAACGAGCACACACACAAGTTCAACAAAAAGCAAGAGAGACAATGCAGAAAAACACTCTCTCTCGAAGCCTATGATCTAACTCTCTCTCGAAGCCTATGATCTATACATTTCTCCCCCTTTGGCAACAAGTTACCAAAAAGTTTGAAAATGCATAGTGCTATGCGTCTCTCAGGCTTGGTCTTCGGGAGGTGGTGTAAAGAGAACTCCAAGGACGAAGGCATCAGTGGATGATGTTGGAGCTGGTGGAGTAGGTGCTGGAGGTGGCACTGAAGTTGTTGCTAGTGCAGATGAAGTGGCTCTTGTATCTGATATTGGCACTGCAGCTGACCTCTGACTCCTTGGCACTCGCTGAAAAGCATCCGTAGTTGCCTTCCCCCTTTTCTCCTCTGCTTCCTCCTGGAGCTGCTCGACTACAGTCTGTATCTCAGTCACTTTGAGATCAAGATCATAAAACTTTGTCTCAACGATCCTCTGCAAGCTCTCCTGATTCCGAGTCAGGGTGGCCAAGCCCTTCTCAATCCTCAATGTTGCTTGTATCAGATAACCTAGCTGATCTTGTTTGCTCTTTAAGAAAACCTGAGATGCTTCCTCAGCACTTGGCATCCTTGCAGCCTTTTCTGCCTTTGCCTTAGCTCTCTTCTCTTGTGCTTGCACTGATGAAGGTTCATTCTCATTCATCACAACTAAGCTATCCTCAAATTCTGGGTGCAAAGGTAAGTGCTCCTTGTCCAACAGGTAAGTGCATGTGCCCATCTTTGAGTTGATGAGCACCTGAATGTGTGGAGCATACCCACAAGATCTTATCTGATCTGCAGCAGTCCTCTTGATTGTCTTAACAATCAGACTCATGACCTTGAATTTTTGAGGAACATCAAATATCTGCAGCAAGTTGATGGAATGTCCTCTTATGATCTTGTGATCTCCAGATTTGGGTAACAGAGTATGCCTTAAGATTGTGTTGATTGTAGGCAGACCAGACAACAGATAATGCACAAATCCAAGCTTGTGTGTCTCCAAAGCTTTGTTGGGGATCTCCTTGTACATTTTTGTCATTGAGTTATGGTCCTTCTTCTTCTTGGCATACACATCCAAATCATCCTCTTGCTCTTCTGGGGCATTGACCAACTTGTCCCACTCATCAACAGTTTATTGGTACCTTGTACCCTCAGACATCCACACGATTCTGCCATCTGGATAGAAATGAGCAGTGGAGTAGAACTGCATAACGAGCTCATCATTCCATTTAGTCAACTTTTGACCCACAAACTCATCAACTCCACAAGCTTTGAAGCTTTCATGTACACCTGGGAAATAGTCTTCATTCTCATCAATGAATTCCCAATCAACTCATCTCATATCACAGACAATTGGCTTCTTGTCAAGCAGAATGGTCTCATAGAAATCCTGTTGTTCCTTGGTGTGGAACCTATAGTCCACTGCAGTCCTCCTCCTCACAGCATAGGAGGATCAGACTGTCTCCAAACTCTCAGTCATGCATCCTTCCTGATGTTCATGTCCTCTGCCACTGGATGAGTGTCATTGTGGTTGGGAATCTTAGGTTTCAGTTTTCTCAGCACTTGGGCTTCTGCATCTTCTTCTTCAACTTCAGGCACTGGGCCTTGTTCTTTTCTTTAGCTGGGATGTTCCTGGTGCTTCTCTTGGGCTTAGAAGGCTCTGGAGCTTGAGCATCAGCCTTGGAAGCAGTTTTGGGCTTTGATGGAGCAGCCCCTGACTTGATTGCATCTCCCATGAGCTTCTGGGACTTGGGTGCTGGTGCAGCATCCTCTTTCTCTTCATCTTCTTCTGGCTCTCTCATTATGGAGGATCTACCAAGGACTCTGGCAGTGGTCTTTTTGACCATCTCTTTCCTCTTATTTCCCTCTCCAGCAACCTCTCCAGTTGGCTTAGAGGTTTCAGCAGTTGAGGCCCTGGCCTTAGACATTGGAACTCTTTTTGCAGGTGCCTTCTTATGCACCCCTGGCTTAGTTGTTGCAACAGCACCATACTCTTCCTTCGGCACCTTCTTTTTGGAGCTAACTTCCTCCTCAACAGCAACATAGTTCTCATCTTTAGAATCTGAGGTTTTCTTCCTCCTTGTCCTGGTGGCTGCTTTTGGCAAGTTACTGGGAGTGCTCCTGCTGCCATCATCTGAGGTGCTTGAGGGACTAGTGCCCTCAGTCATTTGCACTTGCTCTTCAGATCTATTTTGGCTATCACTCTGGTCAGACATCTTGGTGGGCAAACTTGTTGGAAATATGCCCTAGAGGCAATAATAAATTGATTATTATTATATTTCCTTGTTCATGATAATCATTTATTATCCATGCTAGAATTGTATTGATAGGAAACTCAGATACATGTGTGGATACATAGACAACACCATGTCCCTAGTAAGCCTCTAGTTGACTAGCTCGTTGATCAATAGATGGTTACGGTTTCCTGACCATGGACATTGGATGTCGTTGATAATGGGATCACATCATTAGGAGAATGATGTGATGGACAAGACCCAATCCTAAGCATAGCACAAGATCGTGTAGTTCGTATGCTAAAGCTTTTCTAATGTCAAGTATCATTTCCTTAGACCATGAGATTGTGCAACTCCCGGATACCGTAGGAGTGCTTTGGGTGTGCCAAATGTCACAACGTAACTGGGTGGCTATAAAGGTACACTACAGGTATCTCCGAAAGTGTCTGTTGGGTTGGCATGAATCAAGACTGGGATTTGTCACTCCGTGTAAACGGAGAGGTATCTCTGGGCCCACTCGGTAGGACATCATCATAATGTGCACAATGTGATCAAGGAGTTGATCACGGGATGATGTGTTACGGAACGAGTAAAGAGACTTGCCGGTAACGAGATTGAACAAGGTATCGGGATACCGACGATCGAATCTCGGGCAAGTGTCGTACCGATAGACAAAGGGAATTGTATACGGGATTGATTAAGTCCTTGACATCGTGGTTCATCCGATGAGATCATCGTGGAACATGTGGGAGCCAACATGGGTATCCAGATCCCGCTGTTGGTTATTGACCGGAGAGTCATCTCGGTCATGTCTGCATGTCTCCCGAACCCGTAGGGTCTACACACTTAAGGTTCGGTGACGCTAGGGTTATAGAGATATTAGTATGCGGTAACCCAAAAGTTGTTCGGAGTCCCGGATGAGATCCCGGACGTCAAGAGGAGTTCCAGAATGGTCCGGAGGTAAAGAATTATATATAGGAAGTGCTATTTCGACCATCGGGACAAGTTTCGGGGTCACGGGTATTGTACCGGGACCACCGGAAGGGTCCCGGGGGTCCACCGGGTGGGGCCACCTGCCCCGGGGGGCCACATGTGCTGTAGGGGGTGCGCCTTGGCCTACATGGGCCAAGGGCACCAGCCCCAAGAGGCCCATGCGCCAAGAATAGAGGAAAAGGGAGAGTCCTAAAGGGGGAAGGCACCTCCGAGGTGCCTTGGGGAGGATGGACTCCTCCCCCCATTGGCCGCACCCTTCCTTGGAGGAAGGGGAAAGGCTGCGCCCTCCCCCTCTCCCTTGGCCCTATATATAGTGGGGGGGAAGGGAGGGCAACCATACCTAAGCCCTGGCGCCTCCCTCTCCCTCCCATAACACATCTCCCTCCTCCCACAGCGCTTGGCGAAGCCCTGTTGGAATCCCGCTACTTCCACCACCACGCCGTCGTGCTGTTGGATCTCCATCAACCTCTCCTCCCCCCTTGCTGGATCAAGAAGGAGGAGACGTCGCTGCTCCGTACGTGTGTTGAACGCGAAGGTGCCGTCCGTTCGGCGCTAGGATCATCGGTGATTTGGATCACGACGAGTACGACTCCATCAACCCCGTTCTCTTGAACGCTTCCGCGTGCGATCTACAAGGGTATGTAGATCCACTCCTCCCTCATTGCTAGATGACTCCATAGATAGATCTTGGTGACACGTAGGAAAATTTTGAATTTATGCTACGTTCCCCAACAGTGGCATCATGAGCTAGGTTTATGCGTAGTTTCTACGCACGAGTAGAACACAAAGTAGTTGTGGGCGTTGATTTTGTTCAATATGCTTGCCGTTACTAGTCTTATCTTGATTCGGCGGCATCGTGGGATGAAGCGGCCCGGACCAACCTTACACGTATGCTTACGTGAGACCGGTTCCACCGACTGACATGCACTAGTTGCATTAGGTGGCTGGCGGGTGTCTGTCTCTCCCACTTTAGTCGGATCGGATTCGATGAAAAGGGTCCTTATGAAGGGTAAATAGCAATTGGCATATCACGTTGTGGTTTTTGCGTAGGTAAGAAACGTTCTTGCTAGAAACCCATAGCAGCCACGTAAAACATGCAAACAACAATTAGAGGACGTTTAACTTGTTTTTGCAGGGTATGCTATGTGATGTGATATGGCCAAAAGGATGTGATGAATGATATATGTGATGTATGAGATTGATCATGTTCTTGTAATAGGAATCACGACTTGCATGTCGATGAGTATGACAACCGGCAGGAGCCATAGGAGTTGTCTTAATTTATTTATGACCTGCGTGTCAACATAAACGTCATGTAATTACTTTACTTTATTGCTAACCGTTAGCTGTAGTAGTAGAAGTAATAGATGACGTGACAACTTCATGGAGACACGATGATGGAGATCATGATGATGGAGATCATGGTGTCATGTCGGTGACAAGATGATCATGGAGCCCCAAGATGGAGATCAAAGGAGCTATATGATATTGGCCATATCATGTCACTATTATTTGATTGCATGTGATGTTTATCATGTTTTTACATCTTGTTTACTTAGAACGACGGTAGTAAATAAGATGATCCCTCATAAAAATTTCAAGAAAGTGTTCCCCCTAACTGTGCACCGTTGCGACAGTTTGTTGTTTCGAAGCACCACGTGATGATCGGGTGTTAGATTCTAACGTTCACATACAACGGGTGTAAGACAGATTTACACACGCGAAACACTTAGGTTGACTTGACGAGCCTAGCATGTGTACAGACATGGCCTCGGAACACAGAAGACCGAAAGGTCGAGCATGAGTCGTATGGTAGATACGATCAACATGAAGATGTTCACCGATGATGACTAGTCCGTCTCACGTGATGATCGGACACGGCCTAGTTGACTCGGATCATGTAATCACTTAGATGACTAGAGGGATGTCTATCTGAGTGGGAGTTCATAAGATGAACTTAATTATCCTGAACATAGTCAAAAGGTCTTCACAAATTATGTCGTAGCTCGCACTTCAGTTCTACTGTTTGGATATGTTCCTAGAGAAAATTTAGTTGAAAGTTGATAGTAGCAATTATGCGGACTAGATCCGTAAACTGAGGATTGTTCTCATTGCTTCATAGAAGGCTTATGTCCTTAATGCACCGCTCAGTGTGCTGAACCTCGAATGTTGTCTGTGGATGTTGCGAACATCTGACATACACATTTTGATAACTACGTGATAGTTCAGTTAAAACAGTTTAGAATTGAGGCAACAAAGACGTTTTGAAACGTCACGAAACATATGAGATGTTTCGAGGGCTGAAATTGGGATTTCAGGCTCGTGCCCACGTGAAGAGGTATAAGACCTCCTACGATTTTCTTAGCCTACAAACTAAGGAGAAAAGCTCAATTGTTGTGCTTGTGCTCAGATTGTCTGAGTACAACAATCGCTTGAATCGAGTGGGAGTTGATCTTCCAGATGAAATAGTGATGGTTCTCCAAAGTCATTACCACCAAGCTGCTAGAGCTTCGTGATGAACTATGATATATCAGGGACATATATGATGATCCTTGAGATATTCGCGATGTTTGACACCGCGAAAGTAGAAATCAAGAAGGAGCATCAATTGTTGATGGTTGGTGAAACCACTAGTTTCAAGAAGGGCAAGGGAACAAAGGGATACTTCATGAAACGGCAATTCAGCTGCTGCTCTAGTGAAGAAACCCAAGGTTGAACCCAAACCCGAGACTGAGTGCTTCTGTAATAAGGGGAACAGCCACTGGAGCAGAATTACCCTAGATACTTGGTAGATGAGAAGGCTGGCAAGGTCGATAGAAGTATATTGGATATACATTGTGTTAATGTGTACTTTACTAGTACTCCTAGTAGCACCAGGGTATTAGATACCGGTTCGGTTACTAAGTGTTAGTAACTCGAAACAAAAGGCTACGGAATAAACGGAGACTAGCTAAAGGTGAGCTGACGATATGTGTTGGAAGTGTTTCCAGGGTTGATATGATCAAGCATCGCAAGCTCCCTCTACCATCGAGATTGGTATTAAAACCTAAATAATTGTTATTTGGTGTTTGCGTTGAGCATAGACATCATTGGATTATGTCTATCGCAATACGGTTATTCATTTAAAGAGAATAATGGTTACTCTATTTATTTGAATAATACCTTCAATGGTCTTGCACCTAAAATGAATGGTTCATTGAAATCTCGATCGTAGTGATACACATGTTCATGCCAAAAGATAGTAATGATAGTACCACCTACTTGTGGCACTGCCACTTAAGTCATATCGGTATAAAACGCATGAAGAAGCTCCATGTTGATGGATATTTGGGCTCGCTCATTTTTGAAAGGTTTGAGACATGCGAACCATGTCTATTGGTGTATATGCATGAAGAAACTCCATGCAAATGGACCGTTTGGACTCACTTGATTTTGAATCACTTGAGACATGCAAATCATACCACATGGGCAAGATGACTGAAAGCCTCGTTTTTCAGTAAAATGGAACTAGAAAGCAACTTGTTGGAAGTAATACATTTTGATGTGTGCAGTCCAATGAGTGTTGAGGCGTGTAGTGGACATTGTTATGTTCTTACTTCACAGATGATTTGAGTAGATGTTGAGTATATTTACTTGATGAATCACGAGTCTGAATTATTGAAAGGTTCAAGTAATTTCAGGGTGAAGTTGAAAGATCGTCGTGACAAGAGGATAAAATATCTATGATATGATCATAGAGATGAATATCTGAATTACGAGTTTGGCACAGAATTAAGACATTGTGGAAATTGTTTCACAACTAATACAACCTGGAACACCATAGTGTGATGGTGTGTCCGAACATCATAACTGCACCCTATTGGATATGATGCATACCATGATGTCTCTTATCAAATTACCACGATAGTTTATGGGTTAGGCATTAGAGACAACCACATTCACTTTAAATAGGGCACCACGTAATTCCGATGAGATGACACCGTATGAACTATGGTTTAGAGAAACCTAAGCTGTCATTTCTTAAAAGTTTGGGGCTGCGATGCTTATGTGAAAAAGTTTCAGGCTGATAAGCTCGAACCCAAAGCGGATCAATGCATCTTCATAGGACACCCAAAACAGTTGGGTATACCTCCTGTCTCAGATCCGAAAGCAATAAGGGATTGTTTCTAGAATCGGGTCCTTTCTCGAGGAAAATTTTCTCTCGAAAGAATTGAGTGGGAGGATGGTGGAGACTTGATGAGGTTATTGAACCATCTCTTCAACTAGTGTGTGGCAGGGCACAGGGAGTTGTTCCTGTGGCACCTACACCAATTGAAGTGGAAGCTTATGATAGTGATCATGAAACTTCAGATCAAGTCACTACCAAACCTCGTGGGATGACAAGGATGCGTACTACTTCAGAGTGGTACGTAATCCTGTCTTGGAAGTCATGTTGCTAGACAACAATGAACCTACGAGCTATGGAGAAGCAATGGTGGGCCCAGATTCCGATAAATGGCTCGAGGCCATAAAATCCGAGAGAGGATCCATGTATGAAAACAAAGTGTAGACTTTGGCAGAACAGCTCGATGGTCGTAAGGCTGTTGAGTACAGATGGATTTTAAAAGGAAGACGGACAATGATGGTAAGTATCACCATTAAGAAAGCTCGACTTGTCGTTAAGATGTTTTCCGACAAGTTCAAGGAGTTGACTACGATGAGACTTTCTCACTCGTAGCGATGCTAAGAGTCTGTTGGAATTATGTTAGCGATTACTGCATTATTTATGAAATCTTGCAGATAGGATGCCAAAACATTGTTTCCTCGACGATTTTTGAGGAAAGGTTGTATGTGATACAACCGGAAGGTTTTGTCAATCCTGAAAGATGCTAATAAGTATGCAAAGCTCCAGCAATCCTTCTAAGGACAGGAGTAAGCATCTCGGAATTGGAATGTATGCTTTGATGATGATCAAAGATTTTGGGTTTATACAAAGTTTATGAGAAACTTGTATTTCCAAAGAAGTGAGTGGGAGCACTGTAGAATTTCTGATAAATATATGTTGTTGACATATTGTTGATCGAAAATGATGTAGAATTTCTGGAAAGCATATAGGGTTATTTGGAAAGTGTTTTTCAATGGAAAGCCTGGATTAAGCTACTTAAACATTGAGCATCAAAGATCTATAAGGATAGATCAAAACGCTTAATGGTACTTTCAAATGAGCACATACCTTGACATGATCTTGAAGGTTTTCAAGATGGATCAGTCAAAGAAGGAGTTCTTGCCTGAGTTGTAAGGTATGAAGTTAAGACTTAAAGCTCGACCACGGCAGAATAGAGAGAAAGGACGAAGGTCGTCCCCTATGCTTAAGACGTAGGCTCTACAGTATGATATGCTGTGTACCGCACCTGAAATGTGCCTTGCCATGAGTCGGTCAAGGGGTACAAGAGTGATCCAAGAATGGATCACAGAACAGCGGTCAAAGTTATCCTTAGTAACTAGTGGACTAAGGAATTTTCTCGATTATGGAGGTGGCAAAAGAGTTCGTCGTAAAGGGTTACGTCGATGCAAGCTTAACACCTATCCGGATAGCTCTGAGTAGAGATACCGGATACGTATAATGGAGCAACAATTTAGAATAGCTCCAAGTAGAACAGTTATTTGGAATAGCTCCAAATAGAATGTGGTAGCTACATCTAGGAGATGACATAGAGATTTGTAAAGCACACACGGATCTGAAAGGTTCAGACCCGTTGACTAAAACCTCTCTCACAAGCAACATGATCAAACCCAGAACTCATTGAGTGTTAATCACATAGTGATGTGAACTAGATTATTGACTCTAGTAAACTCTTTGGATGTTGGTCACATGGCGATGTGACCTGTGAGTGTTAATCACATGGCGATGTGAACTAGATTATTGACTCTAGTGCAAGTGGGAGACTGTTGGAAATATGCCCTAGAGGCAATAATAAATTGATTATTATTATATTTCCTTGTTCATGATAATCGTTTATTATCCATGCTAGAATTGTATTGATAGGAAACTCAGAAACATGTGTGGATACATAGACAACACCATGTCCCTAGTAAGCCTCTAGTTGACTAGCTCGTTGATCAATAGATGGTTACAGTTTCCTGACCATGGACATTGGATGTCGTTGATAATGGGATCACATCATTAGGAGAATGATGTGATGGACAAGACCCAATCCTAAGCATAGCACAAGAATCGTGTAGTTCGTATGCTAAAGCTTTTCTAATGTCAAGTATCATTTCCTTAGACCATGAGATTGTGCAACTCCCGGATACCGTAGGAGTGCTTTGGGTGTGCCAAACGTCACAACGTAACTGGGTGGCTATAAAGGTACACTATAGGTATCTCCGAAAGTGTCTGTTGGGTTGGCACGAATCGAGACTGGGATTTGTCACTCCGTGTAAACGGAGAGGTATCTCTGGGCCCACTCGGTAGGACATCATCATAATGTGCACAATGTGATCAAGGAGTTGATCACGGGATGATGTGTTACGGAACGAGTAAAGAGACTTGCCGGTAACGAGATTGAACAAGGTATCGGGATACCGACGATCGAATCTCGGGCAAGTGTCGTACCGATAGACAAAGGGAATTGTATACGGGATTGATTAAGTCCTTGACATCGTGGTTCATCCGATGAGATCATCGTGGAACATGTGGGAGCCAACATGGGTATCCAGATCCCGCTGTTGGTTATTGACCGGAGAGTCATCTCGGTCATGTCTGCATGTCTCCCGAACCCGTAGGGTCTACACACTTAAGGTTCGGTGACGCTAGGGTTATAGAGATATTAGTATGCGGTACAAAAGTTGTTCGGAGTCCCGGATGAGATCCCGGACGTCACGAGGAGTTTGGAATGGTCCGGAGGTAAAGAATTATATATAGGAAGTGCTATTTCGGCCATCGGGACAAGTTTCGGGGTCACCGGTATTGTACCGGGACCACGGGTCCCGGGGGTCCACCGGGTGGGGCCACCTGCCCCGGGGGGCCACATGGGCTGTAGGGGGTGCGCCTTGGCCTACATGGGCCAAGGGCACCAGCCCCAAGAGGCCCATGCGCCAAGAGATAGAAGGAAAGGGAGAGTCCTAAAGGGGGAAGGCACCTCCGAGGTGCCTTGGGGAGGATGGACTCCTCCCTGGCCGCACCCTTCCTTGGAGGAAGGGCCAAAGGCTGCGCCCTCCCCCTCTCCCTTGGCCCTATATATAGTGGGGGGGAAGGGAGGGCAACCATACCTAAGCCCTGGCGCCTCCCTCTCCCTCCCATAACACATCTCCCTCCTCCCACAGCGCTTGGCGAAGCCCTGTTGGAATCCCGCTACTTCCACCACCACGCCGTCGTGCTGTTGGATCTCCATCAACCTCTCCTCCCCCCTTGCTGGATCAAGAAGGAGGAGACGTCGCTGCTCCGTACGTGTGTTGAACGCGGAGGTGCCGTCCGTTCGGCGCTAGGATCATCGGTGATTTGGATCACGATGAGTACGACTCCATCAACCCCGTTCTCTTGAACGCTTCCACGCGCGATCTACAAGGGTATGTAGATCCACTCCTCCCTCGTTGCTAGATGACTCCATAGATAGATCTTGGTGACACGTAGGAAAATTTTGAATTTATGCTACGTTCCCCAACAAAACTGACATCAAACCCTGTGAATAGATGTAGATGGGATAGAATGGATGAGCATCACAAAGTGTAGAGTTTTTGCAAAACAAATGAGTCAAAAACTTAGTTTTAGTTCTCCACAGAAAGCATTTCGGAGCTGCCGATTTGTTAAACTCGGTGATACCGAAGCAACTGTTGGAGTCTAAACTAGTGAACTCGGTTAGACCGAGTCACAGTTTGGTGGCTCCAAGATTGCTAGGGTTTCACAGAGAATTGAACTCGGTCGCATCGATTTGCAATATTCGGTCAGACCAAAAAGCGCATGTGCAATGGCCGAAGCCAAATCGGTGAGACTGATTTCTACAACTCGGTCGGTCCGAGATGAGTTCGGTGGAGACCTAACCCTAAATTTTCCAATCAAACCTAACCTAAAGGGAGTTTTATTTGGATAGATTGATTTCATACTTGGTACTGATCATGACAAAGCAATGTGCTTGGAATCAGAATGCGGAATTAGCACATAAAGTCGAACTCATACCTTAGTTCGGCGGGAGTTCGCTACGGCGACAACGGCGGGGTAGAATCCCGTTGACGGCGATAGAGACCAGCGGCGGGAGGTCGCTGGCAACGAGGAGACGATCTGGAGACCCGAGACGGCAGAGAAGGACATGCACGTGATGAAGAGTTTTGGAGAAATTTCCAAAATTCAACCCGTCGGTATATATATCCCGACCCTGTCGGTGTGACCAAGTGGAACAACTCGGTGGCACCGAGATGCAGAATCGCAAGCGGTTACTGCAATTCGGTGTGACCGAAACATTCAAATCGGTTGCACCGAGATTGAAACCTAGATTAACTCAGTGAACTCGGTGTGACTGAAATGTATGGATCGGTCATACCGAAATGCATAGAGAGGTTTTGGAAGTTTAAGTCTATGACAAATCGGGGACTCCGAGTGCTCCTCACACAGAGTGGTTTGAATCTGACTTCATCAAACTTTGTGATGTAGTATGAATAGAGTTTGAGACAAAAAAGCATAGATAGCTAGAGGAGGTTCTTAGGCATTCTTGTCCATCCACTTGGCAAAAGAGAAAAAGCCAAACAATCGAATCATCAAATGGATGTCCACGAATGAGTAAAATATGCAATCAACATGCTCACACAATAAAATGGCAAATGAAATATGTGGCAAAGCATGCACAAACACTCTAGCATCTATCAAGCAATTGGCGATGACTAGGTCATCTATATATGATTATATTGACTGGGGAGTTAAATGAGAACATTTGATCGTAGGTCATACTCATCGTTTAAGCATAAGTGGGGTTGCCACTTTTACATAAAGCATTGTTGTGTTCACACCATTAGAGTTGCTTTAGCTCTATTGATTAGAGTAAAGCTCCCCCTAGATGTGATATCCCCCTAAGAGGGATGAACTAACCTTGGGTTTTGTCGATGATGACTTCATGTAGGTGTTGAAGATGTGGATGCTCAATGTTGATGTAGATCATTTGGAGCAATCCATTGGAGTGAGTTGCACTTTCAATACCTACACGGGTTAGTTCCACAAGGAACAAACAAGGATATCCATAGACATAGAGTGATGTTCACATAATATGATGTCCATGAAGGCAATAGGTTACCTTGTCCCTTGTCTTACCAACAAGAGGGTTTGTGACTCCTTGAACTAGTGCAAGATGTGGAAGTTGTTTGCACTTGTCCTCGCCAAAGTGATATGAGTGAAGTATGTTGGCAAAGTCACCCTCAAGAACTCTCTAGTTCTTCTTCTTCGGGATCCACATCATCTTGATGGGAATCCTTGGTGTTGTAGTCGTACTTGATGAAGTAGAACTTGACGTAGTCTTGGGAATCCACTTGACCATGGCCATAGGAGCTTCTTCAAATGCATCAATCTCCTCTTGAAGCTTGTCCTTGCCTTTTTGCTTGTGGTCTTGTGGTGGAATATCATCTTGAGCTTGTGTCCCTTGGAAGGAAGTAGGATCATACTTCTCTTGTTGAGGAACAAACTTCGTCTTGGGGTATTGATCTTCTTACCACTCAACTCCATTGGCATTGAACTTTCATTCAAAATCAATACATTGATTCTTCCGGTGCCTTCCTTGCTTGCGTACAATTTCCTCAGATTGCTTACTTCCGGCAAGGCTCTTGTAAACACCTTTCTCTATAATTCCCTTCAATAAGCTATTTTATTGCTCAAGTGTAACTTGGCTAAGAGAATCATTAGTGGAATCAAGAGAACTACTAGAAGCAACAACATTGTATTTAACATGATTATTGTTACTACTAGAAGAATAATCTTTCTTACTCTTGTTGCTAGATTTGACTTGTGGCATGTAAGTAGACAAGAGTAAATGCTTGGCAATGTAAGAAGAACTTTCTTGCGAAGATCATCATTGATTGCTTTTAAGAACCCATGCTCTTGCTCAAGATTGAGCTTTTCAAAGCATAACTTCTCATGAGTCTTTAAAAGCTCTCGATGATTTTCCAAGGTAGTTTCATGAGCTAACTTAAGAGTGTTTAGTTCTTTAGTTAGACGCTCAATCTCCTTCTTATCATCATCATTCATTTTATCTTGATTAGCATGATTAATAGCAAGTTCATCATAGTTTTCATCACTAGAGTTGTCAACAAGTAAATCATCATCACCTAGCAAATCATCTTCATCACTATTGAAATCAACATATTCGGGGTGTGATACCTTTGGGCCTTTAGCCATGAAGCATCTTCCAATTCCTTCATTCGGTGAGTCAAATATGTCGTATGAGTTGGTTGACACAAGTGCTAGACCGGCAACACCTTCATCTTGAGTATATTCGGAGTCGGAGTGATAACTTCTCTCGGAGTGATTGTCGGAGTCGGAGCCGGATACCCATTCACCAACATGAGCTTGATGTCTTTGTTTTGTGTAGCTCCTTGATGACTTGTCCTTCCTTTTCGAATCCTTGCTTCTCTGTGATGTTCTTCGTTCATAACGATCATCTCTACTCCTTATCTCTCTTGGTGGTGATTCTTCTCTTCTACTTCTCCTTTTGGGTGAATCTTCTCTTATTTTGTAGGGGGCATACACTCATTGGAGTAGTGTCCAGATTTTCCACAATTATAGCAATTTCGTTCACGACTCGAAAATCTTTTGTCATTGTAGGACCTTGACTTGGAACTTCTTTCCTTGCTTCTACTCTTGTAGAACTTGTTGAAATTCTTCACCATTAGGCTCAATTCTTCATTGAAGGCTTGTTTCTCACTTGATGATGTAGGATCATCACATGAGGCTTTGTAAGCACCACTTGACTTGTTGTGAAGCTCTTACTTATCCTTGAGTGACATCTCTTGAGCAACAATTCTTCCAATGACTTCCGTTGGCTTGAGATCTTTGTAGTTGGTCATCATTTGTATTAACGTGCACATGATATCATATTTTCCATCCAAGGCTCTTAGGATCTTCTTGATGATGAATCTATCGGTCATCTCTTCACTTCCTAAGCCGTCAATCTCATTTATGATGAGAGCAATCCTAGAGTACATTTCGGCGACACCTTCACCATCCTTCATTTTGAACTTGACAAGTTGACTTTGAAGCACATCCAATTTGGATACCTTGACGGAGTCGGTACCTTCGTGCATATCAATCAGAGTATCCCAAATTTCCTTTGCATTCTCAAGACGGCTTATTTTGTTGAATTTTCCGGGGCACAATCCGTTGAAGAGGATATTGCAAGCTTGAGCATTGTATTGCAGCATCTTCAACTTTTCCACGCTAGCTTCACGGTTCGGTTCTCTTCCATCAAAGAATTCACCTTGCAAGCCAATACACACAATAGCCCAAATGGCGGGGTTATGTCCAATAATAATATGCATTTTCATCTTATGCTTCCAACTAGCAAAATTAGTACCATCAAAGTAAGGACCTCTACGGTGGTAATTTCCCTCGCTAGACACCATACTCTCCTAGGTTGTGAAACCAAGGCTATGATCCCCAAAGCTATGGAAATCAAGGCAAATGGAGACCAAAGCTCTGATACCACTTGTAGGATCGAAAGTATGTCTAGAGGGGGGTGATTAGACTACTTGACCAAATAAAAATCTAGAATTTTCCCAATTTTTAGTCTTGGCAGATTTTAACAACTTAGCAGAAGTTAAGCAATCAACCTACACATGCAAGTCTAAGAGTATAGCAGCGGAAAGTAAAACATTTGCATATGAAGGTAAAGGGAGGAGTTTGGAGGGAGCAAACGCAATGTAGACACGGAGATTTTTGGCGTGGTTCCGATAGGTGGTGCTATCGTACATCCACGTTGATGGAGACTTCAACCCACGAAGGGTAATGGTTGCCTGAGTCCACGGAGGGCTCCACCCACGAGGGGTCCACGAAGAAGCAACCTTGTCTATCCCACCATGGCCACCACCCACGAAGGACTTGCCTCACTAGGGTAGATCTTCATGAAGTAGGCGATCTCCTTGCCCGTACAAACTCCTTGGTTCAACTCCACAATCTTGACGGAGGCTCCCAAGTGACACCTAACCAATCTAGGAGACACCACTCTCCAAAAGGTAATAGACGATGTGTTGATGATGAACTCCTTGCTCTTATGATTCAAATGATAGTCTCCCCAACACTCAACTTTCTCTCACAGATTTGGATTTGGTGGAAAACTGATTTGAGTGGAAAGCAACTTGGGGAAGGCTAGAGATCAAGATTCAAATGGTTGGAATGGAATATCTTGGTCTCAACACATGAGTAGGTGGTTCTCCATCAGAAAATGAATGCTGAAGTGTAGGCACGTTCTGATGGCTCTCCTCACTAGTGAAGGAAGGGTGGAGGGGTATATATAGCCTCTACACAAAATCTAACCGTTACACATAATTCACCAAACTCGGTGGGACCGAATCAGAAAACTCGGTTAGACTGATTTAGTTCAAAATGTGAACGTTAGGCTTTTTGGTGGAACCGATTTTATTAGGGTTAGGGCATAACCTAATATCGGTGAGACCGATTACTGAAACTCGGTGGGACCGACCTTGGTAATAAGCTAACCAGAGAGTTGGTCAGACAAACTCGGTGGGACCGAATCGCTTATTTTGGTGAGACCGAAATGTTACGAAAGGGAAACAGAGAGTTTGCATTGCGAACTCGGTGTGACCGATCGCTCATCTCGGTTGGAACGAAACATTACGAAGGGAAACAGAGAGTTTGCAATCCCATCTCGGTGAGACTGAGATCCCTATCGGTGAGACCGAAATGACTAGGGTTTCTGGCAGTGCCTATGTCAAGTGAACTCGGTGGCGCCGGATAGAACATTTTGGCGGGCCGAGTTTGACTTTTGGTTTGGGACATATGTGGATATGAGAAAGTGATTGACGGTTTTTGGAGCATATCACTAAGCATTTTGGGCAAGTAAGTCATTAAGCAACACCTCATCCCCTTTTAATAGTATTGGCTTTTCCTATGGACTCAATGTGATCTTGGATCACTAAAATGAATGTAGAGTCTTGAGCTTGAGCCAAAGTGTGTCCTTAGCATTTTGAGGGGTCCACAATCCTAATCCATGCCATGCCAATCATTGAACTTTCTGAAATGATCATCTTGAAATAGTATTAGTTCAATGAGATATGTGTTGTTAGTAATTGCCAAAACCACCCAGGGATAGTTGCTTTCAGCAGCGAATGGGGCTTGATCGATGTCAATGGAGTTGGTGTCCAACAAGTTCACGAACTCGGCAGTGGCATTGTTCGAACCACCGCTATAGTGAACGACAACAAGTCACGAGCTACCGCAATGGAGAAAAGCAAAGAAAATTGAAGGGACCGAAGAGGCATACCTTCCGGCCATTTCATCAAACACCTCGCTAGCGGTGGAAGCAGCGCCGTTGAATGGCATTGCCGGGGAACCTCTTGTCGGTGCAGAGGGAGTGGATGAAGGAGCCGGAGTCTTTGTAGCCGGAATCCTCTTCTGCTTTACGCCCGAGACCTTGCCGACCTTCTTCGTCGCCGGTCGGGATCGCGCAGCGGTGCTGGCTCCCGGAGCGCGGGCCTTCCTGGCAGGGCCAGCCGGATTCCCACCTTGCATGACCACGTTGCCCTGCCGCTTGCGGGCAGGCGCAGTGGTGCCTTGGGCGATGGCGGGGCCAACATGGCCGGCGACGAGATCCGCATGAGGGGATTGAGCGTGCGCGACCTCGACGATGACGAGGGGCGGCAGGGAGTAATCCATGGCGGCGAAGGACTGCTGGGGAAGATGCACCGGAGCGGGCGGTGGCGGGGGCAATGGTGGCGGAGGGTGGGGGAGCGGGAACAGCCAAACGAAAATTTCCCCCGCGCCAAATCTCGCTGTGGGTAGGGGCCGAGCTCGGGTCAACCTCCCACTCCGTGAATCTAGAGGTCGGGGGAGATCTTTTGCCGCGTCCCACAAAAAAAATTACGGGTCGGACGCGTTTGCGGTGTCTGGTCGGGCAGGATTTTTCACGCCGACCTGTATTTTGGCGGATATTTTGCGGGTCGTGGCGTTATGCGGGATCTGCTAGAAATGCTCTTACCAGTCATATACACAGTGTCCGCGACATCCGCCACGAGCGTTGGTGGCTGCTCGTTCAATGAACGAAGATTGACGTCTGTTTGTGAGATCGACGCGGAGGCGGACGCAAAGGAGGCGTAGGAGATTGCAGATGTCACCAGCTCCGTGTCAATCACGCCGCCCGCGCGGTTCATGCCCAGCTATATAATGACCACTGTTGAAATATAGATGGGGTCCATTTAACAATTTCTGAAAATCTCTGATGGCCCATGTGGGTTTAGTTGACACTAGGTGTAGTGGAAAGTTTAGTCTCATTCCGAAAGTTGAAAAGGAGTTGAACCTCTTTCTAAAGGTTTCTCTTTCACATGCTATTGGAGCTTGAGAAGAGAAGAGGCCCTCGCGCACTCCTCCTCCACCCGCCTCGGCACGGCATGCCGCACCGCGGGTTGCGGGAATAAGCCGAGCCCACACCTACACGCGCTTATTTCCATCCCGTCCGTCGCAAACACGGTGGGCGAACTTTTTTTTTTTTGAGAAGCTACCATGTGACTGCTCGTCTCCGACCCATTAGTTTCTCTACGTCCGCGTCGTCTTCGTCAACACCATGGATCTGAATACGCCCATGGACGAAAACTCTGTCTATTTTAGGGGGTTCTCGATTGGAGATTCCCTAAACCCTATGAAACCAGTGTTTCGTCCTATCTATCCTCAGGTTTTCCCACGCCAAAGCAAACACTGCATCACGGGCATCACCACACGCGGGCGCGGTACCCATGGCCATGGGCGTGCATGCACGACAGCGGTGAACACGAGAACCAAAAGAACCAAACATCCGTTTCGAAAAAAAAGAACCAAACAGAACGTCCACAACAGATTCTTTCCCCTCGCTCTTCGCCTCTTCCGCGACGCCGTCGCGACTAATCTGCCCCGGCGCCACAGGAACCGACGAGTCGGATTCCGAGCCACTCCCTAGAAGCCCAGAGACCGCGACCGACCGGCGCTGACCGACCGCTCCGCGACGCACCTCCGCCCCTCTGGGTCGCCGCGCCGGAGCGACAGGCGCGAGATGACAAACTATTTTGGTCGAACCCTGCCCCTGGGATTTCGAATCTTGGCTTCTCGTACACAGGCTCATTGCTACTCCTAGCCTGCTGGTACGCATGGGACATTCTTTACGTTGGGCAGGACAAGCAAGAGCTGACTCTTCCCTTTGACGTTCAGAAGATCTCGTACTGTGGAGCAACTGAGATTCGCCGATTCCTCTCTCGCGTACGCCGTGCAGATTTTGTTCTTACGCGAGAGGATTTGACATTGAGTCGATGTGATTCCCGTCGCACGGTCTGCTCGTCCAAGATACTACTACGGCAGGTGTACGTGATGTGACTGATAAATGACACTGGGCAACACCCCTCTCAGCCCGAGCAAGAGAAAGAAGGCGACAATGCCGGTGCAGGTGAGCGGCCAACAGTATCATCGCCGGTCGTTATAGGCGCTTAATTTGCTGCGTGCTACGGGCTACACCCTACACGGCTACACATGCTGGACCGGTGCTCTAACCCTGGGTGGTTGGATGGAACGAGGACCGAATTAGTTGGGGAATTTGCGCCGCGCCATGAGTGCAATTTGAGAACCTTCTGACTTTTCTGAGGTTCCGAGCGTCATTGAAAGATGGGCTAGCCAGGTGTAGCAATGCTGATCGCGTACGTGTCAGCCATTATGTAATTCCTGCCTGGTTGCTTGCAGTCCTGCCACCGTGTTAAACTCATCGAGCCTTTCTTTTGCTTCAGGAACAAGTGATCAGTCCCATCGAGCTCTCATCAGAAAACTAGCAAAGTTGTGCGCGTTTTACTGCGCTGTGGATGTTGTTGGATTTTCATACTCCTTTATTTTAAAATATAAGGTGTATTAGAGCAACTCCAATGGAGCTACCCAAACAGACGACGCATTTGTCGCTTTTTATCCGTTTGGGTCGGCCGCCCGTCCGGCGTCAGCCCCGTTTTGTATTTGGGTCGGCAGTGCGCCCAACGCGCCGACCCATTTCATGTCCGCATACAACTTTTAAATAAAAAAAGGCCCGCGGTCGATCATTGTCAGCGGCCATGTCTCATGCCGGCACCATGCCAGCGCCAGCATACAATGCCGGCTTCAAAAAATACCACAGTTCATGCTGGCGCACTCGCCAGCCGGCCGGCACACATGTCAGCACATAAAAAAAGGTGCGACTTGAGTTCGACCACACCGTCGCGGCTCCCGTGGTCATGCCGGCACACCTGCCGGCATACAAAAAAGATGGCCCTCGACGTCATAGATCACTCGTCGTCGAACTTGACCATGTCGGCCTGCATCTTCTCGAACCACGGCCTCTTCCTTGGCGATACGGTGTTGAGATTCACCTTCATGATCTCCATCCCGGTCATCATGCTTGCAAGAGCCACTTCTTTCGCCTTTGTCTTGGCGTTGGCGGCCTCGATCTCTAGCATCTTGGCTTGCTTCTCCGCCTCGAGCTCGAACATCTTGGCTTGCTTCTCGGCGTCAAGATCAAGCCTCCTCCTTTGGATCTCCATGAAAGCATCCATTTGCTCCGTCTTGAAACGCCGGCGCTCCTCCTCCCTTGAGTCCTTCTTGTTAATCATGTTGTCCACGCTTGCGATCAAGGTGTTGGTGGCCGCATCTCGCTTGTCCTCCTTCTTAGAGTTGGTCTTCCCCCTCGGCCGTGCCGGCTCGCCCTCCTCAACATTCTTCACGGCTTTCTTCCCCCCACGTGCCTTGAGAGCGGCATATTGCGCCTTAAACTTCTCTTCGTCCTTGATGACCCGATAGCAATGGGAGAGAGGTTGAAGCACTTGCCACTGTGTTGAACCTTGAATGCCTCCGAAGCTTGAAATGCCTACAAAATGTTTCCATGCAAGCATATGGGCAAGTGATAGCAAATGAAGATGTAAAAGGATGATCTTGATGGCACAAAAGAGGGCGGCTTGCTTGCTATCATACCATGTCTTGCAAATCGATGCCGCTCACGGGTGAGCCTTGACGCTCTCAAAGGTGGCGCAAAACTTGTTGCACTCTTGTTGGATCACCCTCCACCGCTTGGAAATGGAGACCCACCCGCGCGTGCTCACAAATTGGTAAGGTGGAAACTTCTTGCGCTCATGAAACTCGCGGTGCACACGAGTCCAAAAGGTCGAATGCTTTTGCTCGGCGCCGTCTTTGGGTCTTGTCCAATGTCTCGCCAACACTCGCAAAGAATCTTGTCCTCGGCAGCTGTGTACGCCTTCGTGCGCTTGCCCTTGCGCTTCGGCTTAGGACCGGCGGCTTGGTTGACGAGCTCGTCCTCGAACAAAGACTCCACTTCGATGTCGCACTCGTCCTCTTCCTCTAGCCCATAGTCGTCCGGGAACTCGTGGTCGAGGGGGAAGCCATCCAGGATCGATGCCGACCTGATCATGCATGAAGGCCGCCTGATCGGGATCATAGCCAGCGGCCGGCGTGAACGCCTCGCGGCCGTCCTGGCTTTGTGTCTCCTCGGCATCGTAGCCAGCGCCCGGCGCACCACCCTCGAAGATGAGGTTTTGCATGTAGTCCTCGTCGATGGCGGACGACATTTCCTCGAATAGGTTACGGGCGTCCGGGAGCCCGCCCGCCGGCATCTGTCGCGCGCGTTTCCTCGTGTCGCCGGACGACGAGCCACCGATCACCGGGGTGGCGTTGAGGTCGACGGGCGCGAGCGTGGAAGGCGCGACCACGCTCACGTTGGATGAGCACTCCCCGGATCGGGTTGCAAGCCGACGCGCGGGGTGAGTCGGGCATCACCATCCGAGGAAACGCCGACGAGCCGGTGCTGGCCGCGGCGACGGTGGCTTGGAGGACGCTGTGCTGGCTAGGGTTTACCCCTAGCATGTAGAGCGCCTCCCTCGTTGTCGCGACGACGCGGGCGTTGGTGAACTCCTGCTGCGGCGCGGCGAAGGCGACGGCCTGCGCGGCGGCCTCATCCCTCGCGTCCACAGCGTGCCTCCGACGCTTCCTCTTGGCCGACTCCCTTGCCCGCTGTTCGTGCGCCAGCGCCTTCTTCGGCTTGGTCGCGGCGGCGGTCTTGCGCGGGGCATGAGTCTTGCCTTTCCCGGAGGGGGCGACAGTGCCGGACGAGGCGAGGGAGGCGAGGCCGGCGGCGGCGTCGAGGTTGAGGTCGATGGCGTCCTCCATGGCTGGTTAGGGGGCAGGGGCGCGCGCAGGCAGGAGCGTTTTTGGGAAAAATGGAAGAAATGGTGGTGGTTGCCACCGACCGGCGGGCCCGGGGAGAGGAGTAGGCGCGCACGCGTCCGTCGCGTGTCCGCGCTGACGCAAATCCGGCTTAAAATTGGGCCCGGAATGGATCGCCCGCGGACCAAAAAACGGACATGCGTCCGTTTGGGTCGGCGCGTTGGGCCGTCACTTTTGTCCGCACCAACCCAAACAGACGCGGGCAGACGAAATGGGCCGCCCCATTGGAGTTGCTCTTAGTTATTTGAGAAGTTAAACTTCTTTAAGTTTGACAAAAATTTATAGAGAAATATATCAATATCCATAATATCAAATCTATCATTAGATTCATCATGAAATGAAATTTCATAATTTATTTATCTCTACTCCTATAAAAGACTCAATTGGTGATGATGGTGTGCCTGCCATCCGTCATTTCTGACCATTAAATTTGCATCTAACGACTTTGAGATAAGTTGTGGCCTTTTTGCAACAATAACTCACTTCTCTACTCCAATTCACAGAAAATCCCTTATTATCTCAGAAACCAATCTCATCCCTCCCTCGTCTCATCAAAACAACCCAAGGAATATATTTTGAGTGAAACATAATATATTTTTAGTGATATATGTATATCAAAACTAGAATAATTTCTTTCAAGTTTGTGAACAAGTATTATTCTACTTTGGATCTGTTGCAACGCACAGACACATCACTAGTTTAGTATCGTAGATGTCGATATTTTTGGCTTCGAACTTGATCAACATTAAAGAAATTCGACTTTTCAAAAAACAAATGCACATTATATTTCGGAACTGAGGGAGTATTTGGTTTGGCAAGTGGGAAGATGATGTAGTGTTTTTATTTATTTATTTATAATGCGATACTCCGTGGGTCTTTCGCGGTGTGATTTTGTGTTATCTGCGAATCAACCCATATTTATGTGTGAAAATTTTCTAGGTCGGTGGCTGCATGTACTTTATTGGTGTTACTATATCACAAGTTGGCAATCCTTTTTCTAAGCGGTGAGAGGGTGCGCAGAATTGATATGTTCTTGTTGACCGGTTGCTGCCAATTGATTTGAAAATCATTGACCCGATCAAAATTGTGAATCAAATTCAAAATTAAATACCACAATCAAATGTAAAAGCTCCCAATTCAAGGAGCATAACGGATTAAAATAATTAAATAAGAGAGCTTCTTGAGGAATTATTGACCTGATGAAAATTGGATGACCCAATTTCAAATTGAAGACTTCGATTGATTGTGAGGGCTTAAAAATTAGGGAGCAGATAGATAGATATAGATTCGACGAGCTAGGGGTTTATATTGGCAATCATTTAAGACATGGGGTATACCGTATACTACAAGAAAACAGAGGGTGATGGATATACTTTTTAGGAAATGAAACCCTATTATCCCGACCTCCGCAACAAATAGGAATGCACATAGGCACAAGAGGGCAACTAATGCAACAGTTTGGATACTTTCATTTCCGAGAGAAAATAAAAGGGTTACTTTCTTTTGCAAGAAAATATATGGACTATCTATTCACAACATTGACAAAAGAGAGATTGGGACATATGTTTAGATTTTAATGAATTCATTCAGTGGTTTATGCAAACCAAGCAAACTATTCAAGACTTTTTTGCCACTCTTAATGAACCACCGAGTACTCATGATACAAAAATGCAAGGTTGAGCTCTAACTATTACCCCGAAGGAAAAACAAGAACTCCGCCTATTGAATCACGCAAAAAATCAAAAAGTGTAGAAACTTTAAACTATACCTTTTTTGGAATACACAGAGGAAAATGATAATGACGTCTAATATGTTGTTAAAAAAGGATGGAATGAAGTCTAGGAAGGCGTCAATATAATTTTTCGCAATCTCTATCCTAGGATTGGAGGTTCTATATAAAAACTATTTTCTCCGATCCATATTACTTGTCGCTCAAATGGATGTATCTAGACATATTTCAGTGCTAGATACATCCATTTGAGTGATAAGTATTTTGGATCGGGGGGAATGCATAGTAATGACATAGAGTTTTTTGTGGATCCAAAGAGGATCAAATAAATTTCAAATAATTGGTAGTATGATAGACTCGCCATCATCCCTTAACAATGTTAGTTTTCTCATAGAGTAGAACCTTTGTGATGTTATGGCTTGTTGAATTTTATAAAACCTTATTAAAATATATGAAAAATTAAGGGCTTATCCTTTTGGGGCTTATGAGTGTCTGTCAAAATAAGTTGCCCATACCCAGAAGAAAATTTTAGGCTGACCTGCCAGAATAAACTGTACATGAGGCAACTTATTTTGGCAGTCGTCCATAGGCCCCGAAAGAACCGCTTAAATCTTTATACCGTGCGCATTTTTGGTTGCAAAATAAGTAGAAGAAAACATGTTTTTTGGGGGAAAAGAAAACATGTTTACACAAACACAGGCTGTTTTCCCATGACTTCCGAGCTCGTGTTAGAAACCTTCATTCCTACGGTTTGAGCCATCACACATGATTCTCACAAGCTCATTCATGTGATCCAACTAGTAAAATCTTAAATCAAATGGCATGGACCTCCCTCGCTTGTGCTACAAGTGATCAGCCGCAATTAGTGCCGTGGTAATGCTAGCATACTACCGGAGATCCCACTAGCGAAATCCGATGATTTACAAAAAATGGTGGGGTACCTCTACGAGCAACGAGTTGTCGTAATCCTGATGAGCTCTCTCGCCTTCTTTTTTGAGATGAGTTCGCTCGCTCGCTCGCCTTTTGATAGAGTTCTCGACGCCGCTTTCGTGGGGCCGGCGTGTGGGGGTAGCGACACGGATGGCATTTTTCGTGCGCCGCAAAAGGACACGGCCAGCGCCGCGGCTGCCGAGTCAAAACCGCAGGCGCTTTTCACCCTAACGTTTGTTTTGTGCTGCTAGATGCCTTCGACCTACTACTTCAGGCCCTCCTCTTATCTTTTGTTTTACTCGCCGTGTTTTCAAACCCAAATTTTGAAACCTACCGAGCCGAACTTCGAGATCTATCATCTGCATTTTTTTTTGTATTTCAAGACACTGCTCAAACCAATCATACGAAAGGCCTAACACAAGTGTTTTGAAATGTTTCTTATTCTCTCCGATCTATATTAATTTTCGCTAATTTTATATATACTAAATCATCGACAATTGATATGAATAGGAGGGAGTATTACTTTTAGATATACAAGACCTCTTGCAAAAATACATAAAAGCTGAAGAATTTTTTTATTCTTGATTCAATCACATTAATTTGGCTCCATCTAATTACCCGGGGGCATTTACAACAAATAATATTCGATTTAATATTGTCAATGTACATTATACTTTACAACAATCTTTTATAAATTGCAATAGACCTTCATGAGAATTATTTTGCGACTTCACATTAATGTTTCAGTCAGAAACATTGATCGGCGGAATTTTTTGATAAAGAGATGACTGCCGCTACTAAGTGGCTTCCACGATGAGGAGCCCCGTTGCGTCCTAATGGACAACTGCACAGGGAGGTGGTGAGAAGAGGGGGATCTCGCCCCCCATGTGAGCGCGCGTGTGAGGGAGGGAGGGAGGGAGGGGGGGGGGGGATCACATTGTTCATTAGTTCACTTTTTTTCATGCGATGTCTTCAACCAGTTACTAACCACGTATATGTGTAATTGAGCCCCTTCGCCACTCTGGTCCTTCTTGGTCTCGCTCACTTTGTCGATCATCTCGCCTAGCGAATGGGAAGTCTTGGTTGGTATCTTAGTTCGAGTAGGATTCTTCTATACGAAATTCGCCTCCTTCCTCCGTCGCCGCCCTCATATCCCGTTGTAGTTCTGATGACGAAGCATTCTTATTGTCTGACGATATTTACTATACCATCCGTCGTTCCATCTACCCCCTCCTCTGCCTTGGTTCTGGTGAACCATTTATCCTAATTGTTACCCTTCCACCTTGCCTCCCATGGTGCCTCCGCATCCTCGTCGCCAACACATTCGACTCGCATTCTAGCGTCTATCATCGCCTCTGTCCTGTCTTTAAAAAAATGCCGCATTGTGAAAGCCGCCCTTGGCTCAGCATGACTACGTCACTACCATAGCCTCTACATTGTTGTTGGCTCCAGCTAGGCACCGTCGGGTGATAGTAAGGAGGGAGAGAAAGAAGAACCTTTGGCAAGGAAAGCAGAATGAGTGTTGCAAATCAGGAAACATACTCTTTGCATCACCATTTCTATAGAGAACCAAATTGTGGTTTGATGGTTAGGAGAGCAATGTACCATAACCTATGGGATCAAATCCAAACAATGCCAAGGAATGTTGCAGAATAAAAAGCTTGAGTATTCTATAGTCTCACCTAAATAGCTTGGGGGTTGGGGACAGCTTGTAGAATTGGCGTCGCACAATCGTCTTCTCCCGTATATGTGACAACCTATTGCAGTGACAAATCATTGACAAAAACAGCAGGGTGCTAAGTGAAAAATGCAAGGGATTGTGGTTCATGCATGCCATTCCTCAAGCAAAGCTTCAAGCTAACACCTTGAAGAAGGCGCGACACATGCATACCGATATTGCTTGGTCTAGCTGGAGAGGTGAGATCATGGGCATTCACCCGAAGAATGTCCACATTCATTGTTGAAACCGTCACTGCCACCAACCTCTCTACCGGCTTGTATCTTCTCACTAGCCAGACCCGGTAAGGCTAGAGAGCGAGCCAAAATTCGCCCACAACGTTAGAGAAAACACTGGAAGCGGGTTAAGAACCTCGTCCACATTAGGCTATTGCCGTGCCACCTTCAAATCCCGTCGTTGGGAGACGAAGGGGCGGTGGTTATGACCAAAATAGGAAATTTCTGAACCCGCACAACACCCATGAGATGACTGTTGCTTGAGCCGCCTCGACTTAGGACAATACAAATGTCAAAAATAAAAGAAAAGAAAAGTCATAGGACAACCTAAAATAGTTGCGATGTGTGTGTACTCGGCGTTTCTGAAAGAAAGCATAACTGTTCGGTGTGGCACGGTGGAGACTCGGCGTCCGATGCGCGGAGATGGACTCGCGCTGGAGGAGGACGCTGTCTGGCGTCATGGTGGCGTCGATGGTAGAGAGGCCTGGCAAGGTCGGTGCGTTAGGCCAACTCCAGCGCACGACCCCAAACGGAAGTCCGATTGGCCCGGATTCTGTCCGTTTGGGGCAGGTAATGGGGTCGTGTCCGGGCCATTTCTGGGATGCGGTGGCCGTGCACCCAACGCGGGGACGCATCCTTCGGTCGCATCCTGTCCGCCTCCTTTTTCAAACGCCAATTTTTGAATAAACGACGCCCTAGTTCATGCCAGCGGCCCTACTTCACGCCGACAACACAACCCGCCTACACGTCCTCGCCGGCAACACAGCCAGCGGCCGGCAACAGAGCCAACCTATAAAATGAATAGTTTTGTCATCGGCAACACAGCCAACCCCCAAAATGAATACGTTTCTCGCCGGCACACAGCCAGCAGCCGGCACCCATGCCAGCCTCCAAAAAGAACGGCCACAGCCAAACATGAAGGAAATATGCCCTAGAGGCAATAATAAAGTTATTGTTTATGTACTTATATCATGATAAATGTTTATTATTCATGCTAGAATTGTATTAACCGGAAACATGATACATGTGTGAATACATAGACAAACAGAGTGTCACTAGTATGCCTCTACTTGATTAGCTCGTTGATCAAAGATGGTTATGTTTCCTAGCCATAGACAAAGAGTTGTCATTTGATTAACGGGATCACATCATTAGGAGAATGATGTGATTGACTTGACCCATTCCGTTAGCTTAGGAATCGATCATTTAGTATGTTGCTATTGCTTTCTTCATGACTTATACATGTTCCTATGACTATGAGATTATGCAACTCCCGTTTACCGGAGGAACACTTTGTGTGCTACCAAACGTCACAACGTAACTGGGTGATTATAAAGGCGCTCTACAGGTGTCTCCGAAGGTACTTGTTGGGTTGGCGTATTTCGAGATTAGGATTTGTCACTCCGATTGTCGGAGAGGTATCTCTGGGCCCACTCGGTAATGCACATCAGTTAAGCCTTGCAAGCATTGCAACTAATGAGTTAGTTGCGGGATGATGTATCATGGAACGAGTAAAGAGACTTGTCGGTAACGAGATTGAACTAGGTATTGAGATACCGATGATCGAATCTCGGGCAAGTAACATACCGATGACAAAGGGAACAACGTATGTTATTATGCGGTTGGACTGATAAAGATCTTCGTAGAATATGTAGGAGCCAATATGAGCATCCAGGTTCCGCTATTGGTTATTGACCGGAGACGTGTCTCGGTCATGTCTACATAGTTCTCGAACCCGTAGGGTCCGCACGCTTAAAGTTCGATGACGGTTATATTATGAATTTATGTGTTTTGATGTACCAAAGGTAGTTCGGAGTCCTGGATGAGATCGGGGACATGACGAGGAGTCTCGAAATGGTCGAGACGTAAAGATCGATATATTGGACGACTATATTCGGACATCGGAAAGGTTCCGAGTGATTCGGGTATTTATCGGAGTACCTGGGAGTTACGGGAATTCGCCGGGGAGTGTATGGGCCTTATTGGGCTTTAGCGGAAAGAGAGAGAGGCAGGTCGCGCACCTCCCAAGGCCTAGTCCGAATTGGACTAGGGGGAAGGGTTGCGCTCCCTCCTTTCTTCTCTTCTCTTTTCCCTTTCTTTCTCTCCTACTCCTACTACTTGGAAGGGCTCCTAGTTCTACTAGGAAAGGGGGAATCCTACTCCCGGTGGGAGTAGGACTCTCCTAGGGCGCGTCATAGAGAGGGCCGGCCCCTCCCCTCCTCCATTCCTTTATATACGTGGCCAGGGGGCACCCCATAGACAACAATTGATCCCTTGGATCTCTTAGCCGTGTGCGGTGCCCCTGATACGTCTCCGTCGTATCTACTTTTCCAAACACTTTTGCCCTTGTTTTGGACTCTAACTTATATGATTTGAATGGAACTAATCCAGACTGACGCTGTTTTCAGCAGAATTGCCATGATGTTGTTTTATGTGCAGAAAACAAATATTCTCGGAATGACCTGAAACTCCACGGAACATCTTAGAAAAAATAATAAAAAATCCTCGCCAAAGATGAAGACCAGGGGGGCCACACCCTATTCACGAGGGTGGGGGGCGCCCCCCTAGGGCGCGCCCCCTACCTCGTGGGCCCCCTGGATGCCCTCCGACGCCAACTCCAACTCTATATATTTGCTTTCGGAGAGAAAAAAACAAGAGAGAAGAAATCATCGCGTTTTATGATACGGAGCCGCTGCCAAGCCCTAAAACCTCTCGGGAGGGCTGATTTGGAGTCCATTCGGGGCTCCGGAGAGGGGGATTCGTCACCGTTGTCATCATCAACCATCCTCCATCACCAATTTCATGATGCTCACCGCCGTGCGTGAGTAATTCCATCGTAGGCTTGTTGGACGGTGATGGGTTGGATGAGATTTATCATGTAATCGAGTTAGTTTTGTTAGGGTTTGATCCCTAGTATCCATTATGTTCTGAGATTGATGTTGCTATGACTTTGCTATGCTTAATGCTTGTCACTAGGGCCCGAGTGCCATGATTTCAGATCTGAACCTATTATGTTTTCATGAATATATGTGAGTTCTTGATCCTATCTTGCAAGTCTATAGTCACCTACTATGTGTTATGATCCGGCAACCCCGAAGTGCAAATAATTGGGACCACTCCCGGTGATGACCATAGTTTGAGGAGTTCATGTATTCACTATGTGCTAATGCTTTGTTCCGGTTCTCTATTAAAAGGAGGCCTTAATATCCCTTAGTTTCCAATAGGACCCCGCTGCCACGGGAGGGTAGGACAAAAGATGTCATGCAAGTTCTTTTCCATAAGCACATATGACTATATACGGAATACATGCCTACATTACATTGATGAATTGGAGCTAGTTCTGTGTCACCCTATGTTATGACTGTTACATGATGAACCGCATCCGGCATAATTATCCATCACTGATCCGGTGCCTACGAGTTTTCCATATACTGGTTTACGCTTATTTACTTTCCCGCTGCTACTGTTACAATCACTACAAAATACCAAAAACATTACTTTTGCTGTCTTTACTTTTGTTGCTGCTACCACCACTATCATATTACTGTGCTACTAAACACTTGCTGCAGATACTAAGTTTCCAGGTGTGATTGAATTGACAACTCAGCTGCTAATACTTGAGAATATTCTTTGGCTCCCCTTGTGTCGAATCAATAAATTTGGGTTGAATACTCTACCCTCGAAAGCTGTTGCGATCCCCTATACTTGTGGGTTATCAAGACAAATTTTTGGCGCCATTGCCGGGGAGCATAGCTCTATTCTTTGAGTCACTTGGGATTTATATCTGCTGGACACTATGAAGAACTTGAGAGATCCAAAAACCAAGATATATCCCTCAACTACGAGGGGAGGTAAGGAACTGCCATCTAGCTCTGCACTTGATTCACCTTCTGTTATGAGTAAGTTTGCGACACCTACACCTGCTTCTGTTATTCGTTCTGATATGTCGCATGTTATTGATGATGTCACTTCTGCTATGCATGATACTTATGATGAAATTGCTTCTATGCCTGACACTACTGTGCCCCTTGGTGAATTTCTTGATGAACAAATTGGTAGGGCTAGAGAAAAAGAAATTATTGAATCTGAATACGATGATGATAGTGATGATGAAAATATGCCTGTTATTCCCGAGGGCTATCTTTTTGATATGGAATCTTCTACCGTTATTTTAGCTTGCAAAGATAGATATGAGCTTAAGAGGTTATTAGTTAAATGAAACAAAGAATCACTTAGAGATAAAATGAAACCCGACCCTACTTTTGCTACTTCACCTATCTGTGTTCCTGATAAGGATTATGAATTCTCTGTTGATCCTGATATAATTACTTTGGTTGAATCTGATCCGTTTTATGGCTATGAATCTGAAACTGTTGTGGCACATCTTACTAAGTTAAATGATATAGCTGCCCTGTTCACTAATGATGAGAGACCGCTTTACTTTTATATACTGAAAATATTTCTGTTCTCATTAAAGGGTGATTCTAAGATATGGTTTAATTCTCCTGATCCTGGTTGTGTGTGTAGTCCCCAAGATATGATTTATTACTTCTCTGCTAAATATTTCCCTGCTCATAAGAAACAAGCTGCTTTGAGGGAAATATACAACTTTGTGCAAATTAAAGAAGAGAGTCTCCCACAAGCTTGGGGGAGGCTTCTCAAGTTACTTAATGCTTTGCCTGATCATCCTCTTAAGAAACCTGAAATACTTGATATCTTTTATAATGGACTAACCGATGCTTTCAGAGATTACCTGGATAGTTGTGCTGGTTCTCTTTTCAGGGAAAGAACACCGGATGAAGCTGAAATTCTATTGAATAATATGTTGACAAATGAAAATAATTGGGCACCTCCCGAGCCAGCCCCTGAGCCAACTCCTGCTCCAATTACTGAGCCTATTCCTAAACCAACTCCGAAGAAGAGAGGTGTTCTATTTCTCAGTCCCGAAGATATGCAAGAGGCAAACAAATCTATGAAAGAAAAGGGCATTAAAGCTGAAGATGTTAAGAATTTACCTCTTATTGAAGAAATACATGGTCTTAATATACCTCCTGTTGAAGAAACCTATGATCTCAATTCTTTATTTACTGAAGAACCTCCTGATCCCGATATCCCGACACAGGTAGTAAAGGTAAATTCTCTTTATAGATATGATAAAGCTGAAGTCCCTCCTACTAAAATTGCTAGTCAGTGCTTGGATGAGTTTGATAACTTTATGTTTAAGCAAGACGACTTCAATGCTTATTTTGGTAGACAATTAAAAGAAAATGCTTATATGATTAGACGCTTGGGTGATTATATGACTAATATTAAAGGTGAACTTAAACTTGTTAGCAAACATGCTTCTATGGTTACCACTCAAGTAGAACAAGTACTTAAGGCTCAAAAAGAAGTGCTTGATGAAATGAATAGTAAGAAAAATGATTATGCCGTTAGAGTGGCTACTAGAACTGGTAGAATGACTCAGGAACCTTTGTATCTTGAAGGCCACCCTAAGAGAATCGAGCAAGATTCTCAAAGAAATAATATTGATGTTCCTAGTTCTTCTAAAAAGAAGAAAAAGAAAAATGATAGAACTGTGCAAACTTCTAGTGAACCTATTGCTGAACCACCTGATAATCCAAATGACATTTCTATGTCTGATGCTGAAACACAATCTGGTAATGAACATGAACCTAATGAAAATATTAATAATGATGTTCATGATGATGCTCAACCTAGTAATGATAATGGTGTAGAAATTGAACCTGCTGTTGATCTTGATAACCCACAATCAAAGAATCAACGTTATGATAAAAGAGACTTTGTTGCTAGGAAACATGGTAAAGAAAGGGAACTTTGGGTTCAGAAACCCATGCCTTTTCCTCCGAAACCATCCAAGAAAAAGGATGATGAGGATTTTGAGCGCTTTGCTGAAATGATTAGGCCTATCTTTTTGCGTATGCGACTAATCGATGTGCTCAAAACAAATCCTTATGCTAAATATATGAAGGATATCATTACTAATAAAGAAAATATCGGAAGCTGAGATTTCCACCATGCTTGCTAATTATACTTTTAAGGGTGGAATACCAAAGAAACTTGAAGACTCCGGAGTACCTACTATACCTTGCTCCATTAAAAAAAATTATATTTAAACTGCTTTATGTGATCTTGGAGCCGGTGTTAGTGTTATGCCTCTCTCTTTATATTGTAGACTTGACTTGAATAAGTTGACACCTACCGAAATATCTTTACAAATGGCTGATAAATCAACTGCTATACCTGTCGGTATTTGTGAGGATGTGCCTGTTGTGGTTGCAAACGTTACTATTTTAACGGACTTTGTTATACTTGATATTCCCGAGGATGATAGTATGTCTATTATTCTTGGAAGACCTTTTCTTAATACTGCAGGGGCTGTTATTGATTGCAACAAAGGCAATGTCACTTTTCATGTTAATGGTAATGAGCATATGGTACACTTTCCGAGAAAACAACCTCAAGTTCTACATTGTTGTTGGCTCAACACGACGACGTCGCTACCACAACCTCTACATTGTTGTTGGCTCCAGCTAGGCACCGTCGGATGGTAGTAAGGAGGGAGAGAAAGACGAACATTTGACAAGGGAAAAGAATGAGTGTTACAAATCGGGAAACATACTGTTAGCATCACCATTTCTATTGAGAACCAAATTGTGGTTTGATGGTTAGGAGAGCAGTTGTATCATAGCTTATGGGATCTAACCCAAACAATGCCCAGGAATGATGCAGAATAAAAGTGGCTTATAGAATGAAAAAGAAAATTAGCTTGGGGGTTGGGGCCAGCTTGTAGAGTCGGCATCGTACAATAGTCTTCTCCATATCCATGACAGCCTATTGCAGTGACAAACCATCGACAAAAACAACAAGACGCTTAGTGAAAAATGCACTACTCCTAGGCAAAGTCTACAAAAAGGAATAGCCGGAGAGGTGTCATCCCCCAAGTAAGCTTGAAGCTAGAACCTTCAAGAGGCACGACACAAGCATGTCGATACTGCTTGGTCTAGCCAGAGAGGTGAGATCGTTAGCATTCACCCAAAGAACGTCCACATTCACTGTTGAAACCGTCACTAGTACCAACCCCTCTACCGGCTTGTATCTTGTCACTAGCTAGACCCGGTAACGCTAAGAGAGCGAGCCCAAATTCGCCTGCAGCGTTAGAGAAAACACTGGAAGCAGGTTAAGAACCTCATCGTCCCCATTAGGCTACTGCCGTGCCACCTTCAAACCTCGTCGTTGGGAGACGGCGCCGGGGGAGGGGGGTTACGACCAAATCGGAAATTTCTGAATCCGCGCAACACCCAGGAGATGACTGCTGCTTGAGCCACCTTGACTTAGGATAGTCTAAATGCCAAAAAGATAAGACAAGAAAAAAAAAAGTCTTAGGACAGCCTAAAAAAAGTTGTGATGTGTGTGTACTCGGCGTTTCTCAAAGAAAGCATCACCGTCCATATAACCGGCATATATAACATGTAAATCAATGAACGCGCCCAGCCCGCCACCAATAGACAAAGAAATTGACCGTTTGAGCACCACGTTCAACGGCCACTAAACAACCATAGCCATCCGAGACGCAACGAGGAATCATCAAACGGCCGGCACCCGCACTCCAGATTTCTAACGTGCAAACCCTGCGACCAATTTTTGTATCCACCTTCCCTCCCTCGCACCCACCCACATGCCCAGACCAGCCCTCGACAGCGCACAACGGCAAAAGAAGGCGATGGCAGGGAGAGAGATAGATACGTAGAGAGAAAGCAGCCAGCCGAGACGCCGGACCACCGCCGGGCGTAGCTGCCACGGCGCGCGTCCTATTGTTTTGTTACTCTCACTCACCGTCGCAGTCTCACTGACCGCTGCCTGCCGCCCACCGAGAATCCCACCAACACAACTCAAAACCCCAACGGTCACTCCTCCTCCCTCCCTCCCTCCGCTGTCCTTCTCTCTTCCTTTCACCTCTTTTAAGCCTTTATACTCCCCCCTCCCTCGCCGTCTCATGCAATTACCCCGCAAGAACACGGCCCTGCTCCGCCCCGCTCTGCCCGAGGCGCCACCAATCAATCCCGTAGTAGGAGCAGTCCCCGTCACTGCCTCGTTGCAGCCGCATACTGTGCTTGCTCCTCGGTAGAATTTGACGATGGCGAGAGGGGGAGGAGGAGGCGCGGCCGAGGAGGAAGAGGAGGAGGAGGAGGGGATGGCGGCGAGCGAGACGCTGACGGCGGAGTCGGAGGAGTGCCGCCGCGGGAGCAGCTCCAGCGCCAGCTCCGTCGCCGCCTCCACCGACTCCTACTCCCCGCCCGACGAGTGGCAGCAGGTGGCCATCAAGACCTGCGTCACCGACGACGCCATGGCCAAGCCCGGGCCGCCCGCGCCCGGCAAGGAGATCCCGCCGCTCGCCGAGAGGCACAGAGCCCCAGGTGCGTGCTTGCTAGTGCTACTAGCCGAGTGCTACACGACAGATTCCTTGCTTGCTTTCGTAAGGTGGAGTGAGTCAGGGCGCGGCCTCGCTGACCGTGCGGCGCGCGAATTTGGGTGGCTGCAGAGGTGGAGCTGATGAAGGAGAGGTTCTCCAAGCTGCTGCTGGGCGAGGACATGTCCGGGAGCGGCAAGGGCGTCTGCACCGCGCTCGCCATCTCCAACGCCATCACCAACCTCTGCGGTGAGCACATTCTGCTTTCTTCTGGGCCTGCCCGGTTCGCTGTGCAGTGTCGTTAGCGGAGAGATGGGGACAAAGAATGAATTCTGACGCGTTCTTCGGGCTGCAGCGACCATATTCGGGCAGCTGTGGAGGCTGGAGCCGCTGCTGCCGGAGAAGAAGGCGATGTGGCGGCGGGAGATGGACTGGCTGCTCTGCGTCAGCGACCACATCGTCGAGCTCGTGCCCACATGGCAGACCTTCCCTGACGGAACAAGGCTTGAGGTAACTGAAAACCAACTTATACTGCCACAATCTTACTCATGTAAACCGGTGGATGTTTTATTACAGTATAATTCAGTTAGTAACACTGGAGCACTATTGATCCTCATGAATGAAATGCTTGTAGAATTGCTGTTAAAAGTTCCTAACACACTAAATGTTGGCGTAGACATTAGTAGCGCTCCAGTGTTGTTGTTCATGAGCAAGTACAGACTTAATTATGTGCTCTACGGATGCCCTAATGGAGCGCAAATCCAGTAATAACTCGAATTTAACTTGGGCACGGACCACTCCAAATAGCCTTTAAGTATACATGGCTGGTTGTAATGGGGAGTATCATATAGGAGTACTACTAGTAGTGTATGATACTATCTCTCTAATGCATAATATCATATATTAGTATCATGTAGTACTCTATTTGTTGTCATGCATGACACAAAGTAACATAGCACTTATTATGATACCGTATCATGATATGATACTCCATCCTCTTTTTCTTCATTTAATGCTATGACACCTCATCAAAATTGCATAGTTGGCATGCATGATACTAGTTGTGATACTACCATTACAACCAGCCTTAGCCTTTTATTGTAAGAACAGTTGGGCGGTGTTGCGTTTTTGAGGTCCAAAGAGTAAAGGCTACATGAATGTGCTGTCCATTTGGTCCTTCACTTTTGCGCGTTTCATCAAATTTCAAATATACTCTTGTAAGTAGGAGTACCAGCTGCATGCACGTTGCATCCGTTACTACTTTACCTACCAAGATGTGCACTAATGATCAAACTTATGTGCCGAATGTTGCTAATTAATTTCATCATGAACTCAAGACATGATTGCTCTGAACTATGCATTGCAATATGCGCCCTTCTCACCTGTTACTAAGTAAACACTGAAGTTACCAAAGGTAGAACATTGTGTAGAATATCTGATTCAACTAGCTGGAAGGATTGGCCATAAATTGCAATTTGTGCTTTTACCTGAAAAACAGTCCATGTTAGTGAACTGCTTGGCTCTTATGGTGGATTTTCTACTTCAGATCATGACGAGCAGGCCACGGTCGGACCTGTACATCAATCTGCCGGCGCTTCGGAAGCTAGACCACATGCTTCTTGTGAGTTCAACAACAACAAAAACTTGTTGATTCTTCTGACCAACAAACTGGGAAACATCTTTCTGACAGACCCTCTAATGGCAATGGCAGGAAACACTGGAGAGTTTCAGAGACACGGAGTTCTGGTACGTGGACCAGGGGATATGCGCGCCGGACTGCGACGGCTCGGCCTCGTTCAGGAGGCCGGCGCACCGCCGCGACGAGAAGTGGTGGCTGCCGGTGCCCCGCGTGCCCCCCGGCGGCCTCCGCGACGCCACGAGGAGGCAGCTCGAGCACAAGCGCGACGCCGCCAACCAGATCCTCAAGGCCGCCATGGCCATCAACAGCAACGCCCTCGCCGAAATGGACGTCCCCGACTCGTACCACGACTCGCTGCCGAAGGTGCGCGACACGGCACACACACGCTGCTTTCTCTTAATCCTGGCTTGCGTTTTCTGACGAACACTTTGGGTGTCAGAACGGGCGTGCGACGCTGGGGGACATCATATACCGGTACATCACGTCGGAGCAGTTCTCCCCCGACTGCCTCCTCGACTGCCTGGACCTGTCGTCGGAGTACCAGGCCGTGGAGATCGCCAACCGCGTCGAGGCCGCCGTCTACGTGTGGCGCCGGAGGGGCACCGCTGCTGCCAAGTCGGCCGGCACCAAATCCTCGTGGGGCATGGTCAAGGACATGATCATGGACACGGAGAAGAGGGGCGACCTGCTCGCCGAGCGCGCCGAGGGCCTCCTCATATCGCTGAAGCAGAGGTTCCCCGGGCTGACGCAGACGAGCTTGGACATGAGCAAGATCCAGTACAACAAGGTTTGCCAATGGTGTCACAGCAACATAATCTCCATCGTTTAACGACGAGATGGTGTGACATTTTACTTTGATGACCAGGATGTGGGGAAATCGATCCTGGAGAGCTACTCGCGGGTCATGGAGAGCCTGGCCTCCAACATCATCGCGCGGATCGACGACCTGCTCTACGTGGACGAGCTGAGCAAGCAGGCAGACCAGAAGCTCCCGGCCGGCGTGGCAGAGGACGGCAAGATCGCTTGCAAGAACAAAAAGGCTGCTGCCACGGCGCCGTCGCCGGCGTACGCCGTGCCCGCCTCGGGCACGACGTACGTCACGCCGAGCTTCTCGCCGGCGCAGCTGTCCAGCCCGTCCAAGATCGGGCGGGCGCTGCTGGTCGACAGGCGGGCGCACCATGGCAGGGCCTCCAAGAGGTCCGCGCTGGCGGACCACGGCGGCGGCCCGGAGGTGAAGGGGATGCTGGTCACCAGCCCCGTGTTCGACGCCCCGTTGGGCACGGAGCTGTGAGCCTGCGCGAGTGATCCGTCGGCCACGGTCGATGTGTCCATGTCCATGTGCATACTTTACCTTGTGTATCATGTGTGCATGGTTTTCACTAGTAGTGTAGTAAGCGTGAGTGTAGTAAGTGCGGTGCTTGGCCGTTTGCCGCCCTCGGTTTGTGATGTTTTGGCACTTGGAAGTAAGGTTGTCAGAATCGTGATCTTGTTATACAATTCTGTAACTTTATGATCCAAACTAACCTTTTTGATTCTACAATTTTAGTTTATAGAATCTATATTTCTACGATCCTGACAGTTAAGATTCTACTATTTGCGATCTTATCATCAAAACTCTGATCTGATTCAAAATCAGGATTCTGACAATCTTGCTTGGAAGTGCCATCGCATAGACGTTTGGGAGGTACCATGTCGGGAGTGCGTGATGTTCAATCAGATAACCAGATAGCACTGTTTTTTCTGCAAATGGCGGGGCATCCAAATGGAAGATGTTTTCTTACATTGAAATGGCCTCGCGGGCTCACGGGCTCCAGTTTCACCGTGAAATTGGAGCTCGGTACGAATGATCGACACAATCGCGTCCAGCATAACTCTGCAACTCATGCTGATTATTTGCGTCGACGGCTAAATGTCAGCATATCGAACCGGGTTTCGCGATGCAAAGTCTGGTTGTACACCGTACAGGTTCCATAAAATTCTAGAAAAAAGTAATATGCATAGTAAGAGAAAATGCAATGCAGTATGTATGTATGCACAGTTCCACACAAACTCCGGTCCAAACATCGTGATATTCCGCATAAATTTCTGGAAAAATAATAATATGCATCGTAACAAAGATACAGTGATATGTCATATGCTACAAGATTTCTCTATAAATTCTTTGGACCAAAGAGGCCTCGGGAATTCTCACGTCCATGCACGTGGACAACCAAAAACCTGAGTAACCAAGGGTCCACTAGCTAACTTCTACTCGAAAGTGTTGTACATGAGTATCTCTAAAGTGTTGTCCAAGGTTTTGATGTGTGACAATAGAACAATACTAATATTAGTGAAACACTAAGCATAATCCCTTGAAAACATAGATTATTGTTTGCTTTTCACCATGCTCAAACCAGATAAACCACACCAAGGTCTAATTTGAATTCATTCTCATAAGTTCAGCCAATTCTGACGGTGCATGCATAAGCAATACATAGTCTCCGCTCCCAAAGCAGAGCCTACGAGACCATAAGAGCAATACCAATTCCTACTAGGCATGTCGTAGCGTGTTTCACATCATCAAAATCCCAATACATAGGTGAGAAGAGAAGAGAGGGAAGGAGAGGGCAGGAAGTGAAATAAAAGCCGACATGTAGCAAATACTAGAGTAGACTTTTATTCCCATTCCCAATTCCGTGCATCTCTCCATCCCACATATGCAAGCATGAAATGCTCAAAATCAACCTAATAGCTAATCTAAAAGTCAACCCATCATATAAGTGTTATTTTTCGGTGGCATACGAGTGCTAATTAACGAAGACCTTATGTGAAATGACATCATACCCTATATACTTAAGTAGTTGATCCCCACTAACTCTAATTATCTCAACATGCAATTATGTCAACTCACTATGTCACCATGCATGAAAATAGAACCACCTTTAACATGCACCATGCATGCTACCCATATTCAATAAATATTCTACAACTATACAATACAATACCTCACATTTTTTTGTTTCAATTCTCATATTGTTAATCTAAATACCAATGGCCAAACCTTATGAACTAATTGCAATTAATTCCCACAAGAATGCATGTGTTTTCATCTCTACTACACCTAAGTAGGTGATCCATGCTGCTTGTATTTCTATCAACATGCATACATCTCACCTTACCACACATGCTATCACCCCTCCACATCATCAGGTACCTGCAAGACATCCACATCATTTTTCTATGATATGATTCTAGTTTTATTCTTGAAAGATTGATTGCTATAAATTCCCGGAGCAAGCCAAGGAGTATTATCTAGTTAGTATCGAGTCAACAACCAATTTTAATACGGTCCATACCTGGTACATTCTAAAAATTTAATACTATGAATAACTGTGTTTGGGATCATAAGAAAGAATATATTGCCTACATTAGTACTAGTAGAACTACACGACCAACCGAACACAATAAGTACATTCACTAGCAACATTGTTTTCTACTTTCTATGGCTTTCCAACCAAGGTTACTTCATATTTTTAAAGTTCAAAGGAAGGCCTAACTGTGTAAGAGGAAAATAACCGGGTTTTTTAGTTGGATATGTAGGTGCATTCCTCGTCTCTCAACTGCCTGGCCATTAGAAAATCTCACTTTTATGAGTTTTATCTTCAACCAGTAAGCTGCTAGAAATGGATAGAATAAAATTCATGCATGTAGCACTCCAAAGGTCATCTTCCAACATGAAGATGGTGTTCTTTTGCACATTGCATAAGTACTATCAATATACAACAAGGTTTGGAACTAGTCCTTTGATTAAACCATGGTCTTGAGCATATTCACTAATCACACAGAGAGTCACGACCTCACCATACGTTGCTCATGATACAACGACATTGTCATATACTCAGACGATTACTAACATTGGTTAACCTTGCACCCAACGGTCCACCTATGACTACTATGCGTTGCTCAGGGGCTCACTTGTCTCTTGGTCATGCAATGTCATTCCACATTGTGAGGACCGAGCTTCTGAATGAGTTGCACTCTAGCATCGAACAAGCAATGATCATGTACAACGACAATGTCTTTGCAATTTATCTTCCAAGCAACCCTCCGGTTCCTATTGGTCAATACTTTGATGATATCATGACCAAGGGGCTGCCACTGTTGACCATTGATGATGTCGAGTCTAATCTATGAAAAAAACAATGCATCGAGTGTAGGGTTTGCTGGTGTTGGCATATGTGACACGGTCCTTGGCGTGCTTGATTGTTTGTTTTGGCTCTGTTGCTATGTAATCACTTCATGCATGTAATTTAGCCGAAGTGCCAATTATAGGGCTTTTTAGCAAAATGTTATAGGGCTTTTATGCATGTTTTGTACAAATACCCCAATTTGGATCGATACATATGTACTACATTTCAGTACTCTTGCTCCACACTACAAGCATGATGGAAGACGCCTAGTTGGATTGATGATCACGTAGCCGGACAGAGGTACCTATGCACATTCTAGTTATGCAGTATAGTAACCATCATTGCTAATTATTATTTCAAGGGCCTATTACATATCTAGAAAAAAATAAGACTCTTCTTATAGGAGGAAAGCTAGTCCACATAAGGATCCATGTAGGAACAAGCAAATCTACAACTCTATGAAGATTATCTTAGCTAGATACTATGCTTTATATTCCTAAAAGATGATTTATGTATTTAGTTTCATGCACATATGTAAGATAATTCCTTTTTACGGGAATCAAGGTGATTCTTCGTTTGGGAAAGTGGCATGACCACTTGTATATGGTATTTGATACCCCATACATTGCGGTGAGCACATAAGGTAATCAAATCATATACATATGTGCAAACTTACTACTGAGTCAGAGGCATTTCGATGTTTGTCTATGCTTACTATAAATGATACTATTTAGTTACCAAGTATAGTTAACGAACGAACCCACTAGAACATGTGAAAGACATATGGCAACAAAAAACCTAATAAAGCAACATGCCAATAATTTGATTTTAGCCTCCTCACAACATTAACATGTCATATATTCTAGAATTTCTATTTGCTTATACGCAATCCTACACTAGAAGCCTCTACAAAGATAATAAGGTTTGTAATATATACAGGAACTTAGAAATAAACATATATACAATACAATTCGTGCAAGTGTAAGAAAATAATGTGTGTCATTTTTTTCTCACATTTACTGAGTTCAGGTCTAAAGAGTGATTCTGGCAATGTCTTGAAAAAGAAAAACTAACATGCGTTCTCTTATGAAATAAAATTTAAATTTACCACAATGTAAATTGTATTTTTTCGATAACAATTGAAAATGCATCACAAATGAGACAATTAATATTTAGCGACATTTGTATGTTGCTAATTATGCAAAAAATTATTTTAAAATGAATTTATTTTGATTATAAGATGATAAAAATAAAAAAGTTTAGTACCAATATTAGTATTTTAATTCGTCACATGTCTATGGGAGATTCTACTACGTAGGCTTCGATGGACTCAATTTTTTCCAAAAAAATAATGATCGTTTATGCATGACAATTTTAACCACAGATCTTATACATTGGCATTTGTAACTCTAGGAATAGGACTTGGAGTAAGAAGTGTTCTGAAGGACATGATATCCAAATCTTAGTTAGGGAAAAGTAATTTGTCAAATGGCCCAGTTGAGCAAGTAGAGGATTATTGACTGATTATACATAGCAGGGACGGGCACCATTTTTTATTTTTACGTAGACTAGAAAATTCATTTTCTATTATCTTTTTTAAAATGATTATTTTTAAATAAATGTTATGCATAACAATTTTTGGCAATGAGTATTTATTTGAATCAAATTAATATACATAGTATACAGAGAAGGGATAAAAGTGCTACTTATTGATTTTGTAAAACAAAATGATTATGTGTAATTGTGTAGATAATCATAAATTAAGTTATGCAACAAACTACTATCATACAAACGCCGTTTAAAAAACATGAACATTTTACAATTATACACCATTTATTCTCTAAGATAAGATTGGGATATTATATGTTTTTCAAAACTTTAAAATACAAGGTTTTGTAAGTCGTGGAGGTAGACCTATATGTTCGAAACTTTGAATAACATTGTTTTTGTAGTGGGATGGATAACATTGTGTGAAGCAAAAAAATGTATTGACATAAGAAAAGTTTACCAACTTAGTAAGGTGTCCCACCCTCTATCTTTCATCTACAATCGCCACTTCACTAGCCTAGAGGAAATGTATGCAACTCTTTATATGAGTTGTTCTAATAATTTCATGCCAAGCTACTGTATTAAGTGTCCCGACCGGACCAACAGTTAGGCCGGAAAAAACTAGAACCGACGGTTCTGCAAGAAATTCACCCAACGCCTATTCAAAGCCTTAAGCTCCCGTTACAAGCTATCCTGCAAACAGGTGCACACACCCCTCCTTTCCTTCGATTCTAACAGGCCAGCCAATATAAGGCTGCAACAGAGAGTTATTCCTGGTTTTGGGAAGGTTCCAGAAGCTTCTCCCAACCGATTTTCGGAAGTTTCTTGAAGCTTCCGGTTGGGTTTTTATTCTTTTTCTTGTTTAGGTTTTTCTGGACCATTTATGTTTGGTTTTTCTTTTTCTTTTATTTTTTCATTGTCTTCTATTTTTTGTTCCTTTTTTGTTTTTATTTCATTTTTCTTTATTCCCCAAAAAATTAGTGATTTTTTTTAAATCAAGGGACATTTTTAAAATCCGAGATCTCTTTTTTAAAATTGATGAACCTTTCCAAATCCGCATTTTTTCTCAAAATCCGAGAACTTTTTTCAAATTCATGAATTTATTTCAAATTGATGAACTTTCTTTTAAATCTGCATATATTTTTTTCAAAATCAAGTGATTTTTTAATACATAATTTTTTTGGAAAGCACATTTTTGTGGTAATTCGTGAATATTTTTGAATTCATTATTATTTGCTTGAAAATCCCTAATTTTTTTATTTAATGAACCTTCTTCTCAAAATTGATGAACTTATTTCAAAATTTTGAACTTTTTTTCAAGACCGATGTCTTTTTTCAAATCCATGATTTTTTTAAAAAAAAATCTACGAATTTTCCCAAATTCTTATATTTTTAATTTGCAAAATTGATGAACTTATTCTGAGTTTGTGAGCATTTTTTAATTTGGTGAACTTTTTTAAATCCATATTTGTTTTTGAAAAACCGGCACCCGCGGGGAAGCTGCTTGCCTCCTATGTTGGGCCGGTCCACGACGAGGGACGTATGTGTGGGCGCTGGCTACGCTCTCCCTGAGCTACTACTCTCAATACTCAGAAATTCAGGAGTATTGAGAGTAGTAGCCCAGAGCTGTCCTCAGCTTAGCTGGGCCCCCTTGTTGACAAACGTTTATATTTGACCATTTATTAGTACTACTATCTTTTGAGGCAAATAAAATAGTACTTACATTACCATATATTATATAGTTAATATATACTGTATTATTCCAACCAGTCATAACATGAACAGTTCAATCACCAGTTTGGTTTTTTAAACTATGGCGGGCAAGGGAATGCCCCATCACATATACACAACTAGATGACATCCTACTCGTTGGTTGCAATACATTTCAGAATAACTGAAACGTGAATATTAGTAATATGAGACAAAAACTAAAAACACGTACGTATAATTTATGAATACAAGAATGCCCAGGATTAACAAGATACTCTTCTTTTGGCACATAACTCATATATGAATTCAATGGTACCCCCTTTCCCTCTGTTCACAAATGTAAGATGTTTTGGCAGTTTAATATCTTTTTCTGCATATAACTTTTATTTCATTGACTAAATTGACAATCTAGGAATACAAGCCATATAAACAGGAAAGAACATAGTAGTAGAATGCCAACTGGGTGCCGTGTGAAGGAGGCTAAAAGCTTAAGAAATGCACCAGGTTATAAATAACTGTCACAAGTTCATACCATGGTTCTCTCAGCAAACAAATGGTAGACCGAAACAGATGTGCAAATCCAAATATTACCAAAACACAACCACGAACCAGGATACATAACGCATACAGCAAGTGATCTCGTCAGTTGCAAAATAGCAGCAACTTTTTGTAGGACCTACCTGCTGCTGCCCTGCCAGTCCCATTACATTTCATCACTCAAATCTAGTAAGGCAAAGAAAAGATACACATAGTACGTCTACATCTGCCTAGGTGAGTGATGCATCTAAATACTGCCACCACCGACAGAACAGATGTAGTTCCACTATGACTTTTCTTATGCCTGATGACTCATGTCAACTCTACAGCCTACCAGCTCGACGTACTCCTTTTTATTCCTGTAAAAAACCACCAAATTAATTCGATGTTAGTAAAGGATGAGGCCGATGATAATGCATTAAAAGCAACACAGGTTTCAGCTGGACAATCATAACAAGCTACGAGTAACAGAGGTTGCATGTGTATTAGCACAGCCTCCTACAGACAAGAATGCATTTACAAGTAAAACAACTGCAACAACTTTTGGTCTCTATTTTCCGGCAATGGAAATCTGAAAAACTTGTATTTGGTGAGACCTATGTAGAAAACAACCAGACACTAGACTAATTGAGGCCTATGTGAAAGACTCGGGGATTAACTAAATAATATAATGCCAACCGGTTGCCATGTTAAGTGAACTTAGAAATGCACTGAGGATTAACCATTGCCAGCTCTCAACAAACAGTAAATTCATGTCATGATGAACATGAGATAAATTGCCAAAACGTAGGAGCAATATTAATAACAAGGTTATCAAAAGATTAACACATAATACATGACACCTCAAATATATGATAACACTCATGACGGGATAATAGGTCACATCACTACAATGATGTTGATGCCAGTCGTTACAAGGCTGTTAGGTAAATTACTGATTAACTGGACTTTCAATTCAGGACAGTCAATCATTTTTTCTCTGAGAGCTGTCAATGTCAACCACTACTGCTCTGCAATCAGTGCGCACAGATGTGACAACTAACAAGTAAATCTTGTGCAGATTTCAGGACCTAATTAGACACCAAAACTGTGACAACGACACAAAGAAAAATAATAATATCCATGAATCATATTATGTGTGTGTACTAGGAAACGAGAGGAGATCAAGAGTGGGTTGGAGGTTACGATTAAGGGCAGTCCACCCATAGATTACAAAACTGAATGAGCCTTAGTTGATTGCAGCTTCTCATGTTATATAATACATAGTTCGTGTACCTTGTACAAAAGACTAAGACTAAACAATCAGCTCTCTGTTACACCCACTCCCTCTGTCCTAAAACAAGTGTCTCAAGCTTAGTACAAAGTTGAGACACTTATTTTGGGACGGATGGAGTATTTTGTGACAAACGCAGAACATCCTTGTGAGCTGTTCTCCCAGAGAAAAACAGTTTTAACTTAACTCTGTCAAAGCACTGACGACTAAGTAACTACACTTTCAGATACTGTTGTTAACCTACCACTGTTCAAACTAGAAAAGAAATGCTGCAGACATAGCACAAGCAACATAAGGGCACAAAACTGAGACAAATCAAACAATAAAACAGGGGGATTATAAATATGCACCTTGTTCACAGTAGGAGAGTCCATTGCAAAGTGTTTTTAGTAGTAAAGTGAACCTGACAGAAAATTATAGTCAGTACGTATGCGTTTCATCATTTCTAGATAATATCCAAATGGGCAGTAAATGCCATACCTTGCCACCAATCACCTCTGGTAGCCAGGGAGCCATCCGCATTATCCTCCTTATACTGGATTGGACATATTGGAAACATTCAAACATTAGTAATATAATCAACTAGGGGATTGATTATTTGCAATGCAGTTTCAGTGTACATTTCTGGATGACTCATCGGCTTGCTTGTGTGGAGAGCTGTCATAGAAGTCCCGGCCACCGTAATGCACAGACGAGCCAAAGTAAGGTGACTCCGAGGACTCGTTTGGATAAAACTGTTTTCCATCTTTGTAAGCAACACGACCTATGGTAGGGCTGCCTTGGGATTTGGCATCTGGAATACAAATTGAAAATTACACAGTTAGTTCACTGATGTATCACATATCAATCAACTGCCCAAATTCCCAGTCAAGCTAAGATGACTATCAACATCAGTAGTAGAAGAACTCATACAGCTAATGCTTTAGAATAGCTCCTTTTCTTACACGGTGTTCACAAATTTGACATTATATGCCCAGCAATGCAGGGGGTAGACAGGATATCCCACAACTACCTGCAATGCCCCCGCCACTCTGCCCTTTGGGGTTCTGCTTGTTCAGTATCGTGTACAGGTCCATCTGCCTGGCGTCTCTTGGATTTGCCTTTCAGGTCAAACAAAAGCAGCAGCAGCATCAGAGGTACTCCCAAACAGATATCACAACAAAAAAACATACAGAACCCGCCGATCACGAAACCTGCCCCAAAATTAGTAACCGCGTAACGAACTCAAGAGGAAAAAGAATCGGGCAGGAGACAACGAGACATCAAAATCGCCGAATCACGTCCCCAATTCACGACTAACAGATCGTAAAAGCAGGCGGCGGGAAGAAACGGTACCGCAGGCGACGGCGACGCGGAGAAGACCGAGCTGAAGTACCCGTTGGCCGCGGGCGGCGCGGCTCCGGCGGCCGCGGGGGTGGGCGGCGACCTCTTCTTGGCGTCCATGCTGGCGGCGGTTTAGGAGGAGACGAACAAAAGGGAGGAGAAGGATAGGGCACGTGAGTTGGTCGTTATTGGCGGCGGCGGCGTGGCGTGGGTCGGAGGGGAGGGAGGAGCTCGCACTTCTCTGCTTGACTCGTGGCGCTCTGCTCCGGCCTCCATCTGCCCTTTGCCTCTTATAAAGGCTCGCGGGAAGAGTCCTGCTCTGCTATTTCGTAAGATACAGAAGGGCCGGACGGGAAGAGTGCCATTTGCTTTCCTAGGCAGCATTTTTGGCCTTTTTTGAGGGTATTTTTTTCCTTTTGATTTTGAAGATGCTCATAGGCAGCATTGGGAGATACTATTGGTAATCTCAATTCCACCTTGATCATATAATTCCATCTAGGATTACAACAGGTTGTTTTTCGCAACAACCATTTGATTTGACAAAGAGAATTTGAGGAGTGGTTACAAACCCACAATTTTGTATTCCCTCTGTCTCAAAATAAGTGACTCAAATTAGTACAAACTTGAGTCATTTTTTTCGGACGGAGAGAGTATTACATAATCAAAGTTATAATTTTTTATATAAGCTATTATGCATTTAAAAGTTTTAAAAAATTATTGGAATTTGAAGTTCCACTATTAGATATCAAAGTGAAATCATGTTTTCAAATATTTACATTTGGAATTTTATAGTTAAACAAAACTAAATTCAGAGTTTTGAATTTAATAATATGAAATGTTTTAGCTTTTGAAATATCATAGTTCAAATATTTGAAAACAAAACAACTATTGATATTTTGATATTTAAGTTGGGTCATAAAGCTCAACAACAAAGATCCATTCGCATGCCTATTACCATAGCTTTCTAAGGGAAAACTATTTCTTCGGTTTATGCTAAACTTAGTTAATGTATCAAGATTAGTAATTCCAAAAGATTGTACCATCAAATGTATGTCTGGATATTTCTGAATTCCGTCGCGACTCCACATGACTCGGGACGTCTACCATAGATGCCCCTATAGCCCAAACATCTGAGAAATGTGATCCGACATCTAATTAGTGCTACAAGAATGGCAAATGAATCGTGAAGTTTGATTTGGTTACCAAGTCTCCACTACCATGCTTCGCCCAAATTTTGCATTTTTCAGAAGTGGAGTCACCCCACAGGTGCCAAATATCATGAACTTATAAGCGCCCTAAAAATGGAGTTTTCCATGCTTGAGATGTGCATTTGATGTGGGCCATTTTATTGCCTTGACCTATATATTGGTTACTCGTGCCGTTTGTCCATGGTGTTTTGGATCACGTGTCATTGTATCATTGCGACGCAAATTCAGAGAAAGAGGAAATAGTGGCGCTCAGGGCGCAGCCGTGGGGCGTTTGTCTACCCTTCCTCACCTTGGCGTGTTGGCGTTTGAGGGTACCTTCAGCATGTCGTACAAAATAGTTGCGGTGTTGCCTTACTATTAGGGATGTCGAGGTCCGGTGCCCCCCCCCCCCACCCGCGTGCGTCATCGACCAGACGACATTTGCACCGCCTTGGCCTAAATCTCAGTTGCTCGTGTTATTCCGGGATGTCCAGGGCCACATGTCGTTGTGCGGCATATGGGGGTGGGAGGAGGCCGACACCTCTAGGGTATGGAGCGGAGTGGGTGTGGTTGAGGGTGGGTGTGCGCCGGTGGGGATTGGACAACGACGGGGGTGGAAGAGGAGGCAAAATGGGGTGGGAAATTTTTACTCCGAGGCCCATTGACCGAGTATATTTAAGAGTCACGGTCGTTGTGGAGTAAATTGTTTCCTCCACTAACGGTGTTAGGGGTTCAATTAGTTTTTTTTTGTGTGCGAAGGAAAACCCGATTTTCCTTCTCTAACGCTTTATTGGGATAGGGAATCGGTAGAGATGCCCTTAGCAATGGATTAAGAGTTTCTCTAATAAATGGTCCAAATGTAAAAGTAACTAACTTTTGGACCGCCTGAGACCAAAAACGCAGCTCCAACAGACAGTCCATATGTAAAAAATTTGGACCGTGACCTCCTCGTGATGTAAAATACAACACCTCACGGTGCAAATTTAGAGCATCTCCAATAAATGGTCCAAAATTTGGCGGTCCAAAACCGGAGATCTAAAATTTGGACCGCCAAAAAGTATGTTTTGGAGCTTAAAAAAAGCTCAACTCCAATAGATGGTCCAAATTGATGGTCCAAAAGAGCAACTCCAATAGATGGCCCAAAATAAAGATGTAAATTTCTTAAAACGACAAACTACTAGTCCATTTAACATAGTTCAAACATCAAATTCAACATAGCTTCATACATGAACTTCAACTACTACTTATTCAAACTACTAGATAAACTACTCCTCATCGTTGGAGCTACGGAACTGGCCCAGAACTCCTCCTTCTCTGGGTCGTCGCACCCCTCCCTCCTCCTTCGAGAAGTTTTCCCAGTCCTCCTTGGAAGAGGACTTGATGGGGATCACCGTCGAGTGACCGGCCTCGTCCTCCTTATTTGCCCCCTTCTTCTTCTGCTCCGCCTCATACTTTCAGTAGTAGTCCAGCTCGGCCTGGACGTACTCCGGATGCTCCCGAGCAAACCTCGCCGTCGCCTCCTCGCCGGTCTCGCCGGCACTGATGACAACCGATGGCTTCTTCGTCGTCTTCTTCTTCGCCGGGATCTCCTTCATCTTGATGCCCTACGCCACAAGCATCTCCGCTTCCGCCCGACTCTCGATCTCTGTGAAGTTGAGGTGCTCCCGAGGCCTCTCGGAACGCCACACCGCCACGTCGTAGGCACGCGCGACCTCATGGGCGGAGGGGTACGTGACGATCCACCAACGCCTCCCGGCGTCGGAGAACTACACTCCGAAGTTATCGGAGGGCTTCTGCCTCACGCCGAAGAAGCCCAACTTGCCCTTCGACGTCTTCTTCGGCGCCATCGGAGAGTGGTGAGAGCGGTGGAGCGGCGGCGGCGTGCGACCGGGGTGGTGGCGAACGGAGCCGGGCGGGGCGGAGTTGAGGGGCGATGGCGGACGGAGCCGGGCGGGGCGAAGCTGCGGGGCGGCAGCGGCATGCGGGGCAGTGGCGGACGGAGCCGGTGCGGGTCGGAACTACGGCGGGTGGGCCGGACCGGGCGAAACTGCGGCGGCGTGCGCCGCGGCCGCGGCCGGATCCGCGGCGGGCGGGCGACGGGGCGGCGTGGAAACAGCGGCGGGGGGCGGGCGCGGGGCCGGATCTGACGCGGGTGGTGTGCGGCGGGGCGGCGGCGGAGTGTGGAGGCGGCGGACGGGCGGGAGGTCACGGGCGGGCGGGCGGAAAAGGAAAGGAACTGGCGGTTGGGCGTTCGCGGGTGACGGCTGGTTTTGGACCAGATGCACCTCGTGATGTAAATTTGTACCGCGAGCTTCACGAGGAGGCCACGGTTCAATTTTTTTTACATATGGACCGTCTGTTGGAGATGCGTTTTTGGCCTTAGACGGTCCAAAAGTCAGTTACTTTTACATTTGGACCATCTATTGGAGATGCTCTTACATCACGAGGTGCATCTGGTCCAAAACCAGCCGCCGCCCGCGAACGCCCAACCGTCAGTTTCTTTCCTTTTCCGCCCGTCCGCCGCCGCCCCGCCGCCTCCATACCCCGCCGCCACCCCGCCGCATGCCGCCCGCATCAGATTCGGCCCCGCCCTGCCCCCGCCGCTGTTTCCATGCCACCCCGCCGCCCGCCCGCCGTGGATCCGGCCGCGGCCGCAGCGCACGTCGCCGCCCCATTCGCCCCGCCCCGTCCGCCGCAGCTCCGACCCGCCGCAGCTCCGCCCGGCCCCGACCCATCCGCCGTAGCTCCGACCCGCCCTGGCTCTGTCCGCCACCGCCCCGCACGCAGCCGCCGCCCCGCAGCTCCGCCCGGCTCCGTCCGCCACCGCTTCGGCCACACGTCGCCGCCGCTTCACCGCTCTCGCCGCCCTCCGACGGTGCCGAAGAAGACGTCGAAGGGCAAGTCGTTCTTCTTCGGCATGAGGCAGAAACCCTCCGGTAACTTCGGAGTGGAGTTCTCCGACGCCGGGAGGCATTGGTGGATTGGCACGTACCCCTCCGCCCACGAGGCCGCACGTGCCTACGACGTGGCAGTGTGGCGTGCCGAGAGGCCTCGGGAGCACCTTAACTTCCCAGAGATCAAGAGTCGGGCGGAAGCGGAGATGCTTGTGCTGCAGGGCATCAAGATGAAGGAGATCCCGACGAAGAAGAAGACGACGAAGAAGCCGTCGGTTGTCGTCAGTGCTGGCGAGACCGACGAGGAGGCGATGGCGAGGTTTGCTCGGGAGCATCCGGAGTACGTCCAAGCCGAGCTGGAGTACTACTGAAAGCGTGAGGCGGAGCAGAAGAAGAAAGGGGTGAAGAAGGAGGACGATGCCGGTCCCTCGACGGTGATCCCCATCGAGTCCTCTTCCGAGGAGGACTGGGCAGACTTCTCAGAGGAGGAGGAGGAGGGGGGCGACGACCCGGAGAAGGAGGAGTTCTGGGCGCAGTTCCGCTGCTCCGACGATGAGGAGTAGTTTATATAGTAGTTTGAATTAGTAGTAGTTGAAGTTCATGTATGAAATTATGTTGAATTTGATGTTTGAACTATGTTGAATGGACTAGTAGTTGTCGTTTTAAGAAATTTACATCTTCATTTTGGACCATCTATTAGAGATGCTTTTTTGGACCATTTGTTGGAGTTGAGCTTTTTTCGGAGCTCCAAAACACACTTTTTGACGGTTCAAATTTTACATTTTTAGTTTTGAATCGCCAAATTTTGGAACATCTATTGGAGATGCTCTAAGGTCAACTAATTGAATTGCTTCGGATGCCGATCGTCTCATGGAAAATCTGGCATGCAAGAAATCTGAAAGTCCTTAGGCATCTTTAGCAACATTCAAATGGCATCCTAAAGAAAAGCAACATTCACATGGGTAACTCGTGCGTCCATTGCACAGGAAAAGCAACCGCTTCGTTTCAATCACCTAGCCTGCATATTCCTCACCAGAGAAGTTTTGTTCTGCTTGTGCATAACATGAGCACACGAGCATAAGAGACCAGTCGTCCATCAGGAAGCGCCGCTTCGCAAACTCGTGAACCATCCCACCGCCGATTCCCTCGTCTCAATCCGGCTCCGATCCCCACCTGGCCGGCCGTCACCGTTCGTGTTGCACGCGGGGACGCCGCGGTCGGCATCGACGTACGCGCGCGGGCATCTTCCATCTTCATCCCGGCCGGCCGATAAGGCCAGCAAGACCGCAACGGAAGCCGAACAGTCCGCCGGGCAAAATGGAAGGTTCCAACCTCTAGCGCAGATATTATCATCGCGAGCGGGTGATCCCCGCGGCCGGGCCCGGGGAATATCTCGGCCCAGAGCGCACGCCCATCACACATGCGCGCACCAATAATTTTACTCACGTCGGCGTCGAGGTCGTCGACCCTTATCCCGTCACTCCCTTTCCTGGTTTGGTCTGCTCCGACGCGATATTCCCCGGGCAAGTAGGCGGGCAGAGTAGGAGCCCACGACGGCCGCCGCCGCGACGACGACGACGAGGAGGCGTAGGTGCCCACACCCTTTTTATCCACCTGCCTTTTCAAAGCGGCCGCAGGTGGACGCGATTATATTTTATGGCATCCGTCTCTGTCTCGCCGCTGTGCTGCGTGCGGCGCGGTGGCTTCACGGACAAGAGAGGGATTTCGGATTTGGCTCCGCCACCACCAAATCGGGAGGAGAAGCTTCCATTCGGGATATGTATCAGATCACGAGGGAGCCGGAGCTGATCTTGATCTGGTTTGGGTAAAAAGGCGGGGGCGATGCGCTTAGGGGATAGGAGAGGATAAGCTAGTTTATGCGCCGGGGTGTTATCCTGATATGTCCGGCGTGACGCCGGTGGGGGCTGATCACGGCCACGGCTGAGCTCATCGTCGGTTGTTGGCAGTTGATCGATAGACACTATAGCTAAAGATAAGCAAACGTAGCTAGATATGGTACTAGTAGCTTAGGCGAGGCATGCTGAAAAACTGGTGATCGCTGCTAAGTGGAGCGGATCACTCGGACTTGCACCCCTGCAGTGCGGCGTCCCTTGACGCTGTGGAAGGCCGGATTCTCGACGTTGAGTGGGTGTGGGGGGTCCGGCGATTTGGCCATGGCCTGGTTCAGCAGTGGTAGCCTCCTCCTTTTCGTGGGTCTGTTTCAGACGACCCGAGGCTGTGTCACCTGCCAGTCGCCATAGTACGAGTTGGGACCAAGTTGCCCAAATCCCATGATCCCCGTCTCTGTCCGGAAGCCATCCTAAATCGTCCTGGACGAGCCGGCACAACGCGTGACCTCAACCGCAAAATATGTTCATTTGGTCCCAAAAAGTAACTTTAATCGGGCGATCCAAACACGTATTTTGCCTGTCTTTTGTTCGTTTAGATTAGCCTAGTGGACGCCCATATTTGGATTTGTGTTTGGGTCGATGCTAAAGCCCAGCGCTGGTTCAACGCATTTTTTGTGCGCGTGTGAAAAGAAATGAAAAAACAGAAATATTTTAAAACTAAAACGTTCATTAAACATAATGCCAGCCATAAAGATCGGTGAGAGTCCACATTACATTAGTAAATATAACAAAAAAACGAGGCGCACACTGCCCTAGGCGTCCTCGTTGCCGTCGTCGGCGTCAGGGCCGGTGAGGTTGACGAGCGTCGGCGGCGGGCCAACCAGGCGAACACCGTCTCCCAGGCTTTGGCGACGTCCTTCGCCGTCGGCTGGGCTTCCCCACTGCGGGCACAACGCTCCTTGTCGGTATCAAAACCGGCGGATCTCGGGTAGGGGGTTCCGAACTGTGCGTCTAGACCGGATGGTAACAGAAGGCAGTGGACACGAAGTTTTACCTAGGTTCGGACCCTCTTGATGGAGGTAAAACCCTACGTCCTGCTTGATTAATATTGATGATATGGGTAGTACAAGAGTAGATCTACCACGAGATCAGAGATGCTAAACCCTAGAAGCTAGCCTATGGTATGATTGTATGTTATGATTGTTGTCCTACGGACTAAAACCCTTCGGTTTATATAGACACCAGAGAGGGTTAGGGTTACACAAGGTCGGTTACAAAGGAGGAGATATCCATATCTGTATTGCCTAGTTTGCCTTCCACGCTAAGTAGAGTCCCATCCGGACACGAGACGAAGTCTTCAATCTTGTATCTTCATAGTCTAACAGTCCGACCAATGGAGATAGTCCGGCTGTCCGAAGACCCCCTAATCCAGGACTCCCTCAGTAGCCCCTGAACCAGGCTTCAATGACGATGAGTCCGGCGCGCAGTATTGTCTTCGGCATTGCAAGGCGGGTTCCTTCTCCGAATACATCACAGAAGAATTTTGAATACGAGGATAGTGTCTGACCCTGCAAAATAAGTTTCACATTCCACCGTAGAGAGAATAATATTTTCGCAGATCTAATTTGCCGGCTTGTTTTGGCAGCATGACGTTACGTCATGGCCCGGTGATTATTCGAACCGTTTCTTTTAACTAGCCCCGCACATAACGCGAGGCAGTTTTTCGACACGTCTTGTCAAAGCAGAAATCGTGTCCCCTTATTACGGGATTCTCATCAATACGGGCATGGGTAACCCAACCGCGCCATCAATTGTGGCGCTTGGGGGATAAGCGAGTTTTACCAGGCAAGTGGGGACGCTTAGTTTCGTCCGCCCATATAAAGGGATAAGGATTCACCTTTCTATCCACGCCTTCTTCCTCCCTTACCCATCCGTCTTCACACACTCGAGCTCTAGCGCCCAAGTCCGCACTTCCCACCTAGACCTTCTCCAATCATATCTGGAGCGGGAGGCAGGTGGTGGTCTCCTCCGTCACGGAGGGAGACATCAAGAAACTGAGGAGAGCCGGATACCTGTCCGACGACATCGCGCATCGGCTCCCAGATGAGGGGCAGCTCATCCCCACCCCCAGGCCCCATGAGAGGGTAGTATTCCTCACCCATTTCCTCCGCGGACTGGGATTCCCTCTCCATCCCTTCGTCCGGGGGCTCATGTTTTATTACGGCCTGGATTTCCACGATCTGGCCCCGAACTTCATCCTCAACATCTTGGCGTTTATCATTGTGTGCGAGGCCTTCCTCCGCATCAAGCCCCACTTCGGCTTATGGCTGAAGACCTTCAATGTCAAGCCGAAGGTGGTGGGCGGCCGCCAGGCGGAGTGCGGAGGCGCCATGGTGGGCAAGATGCCCAACGTAACATGGCTCGAGGGCTCCTTTGTGGAAACCATAAAGGGGTGGCAATCGGGATGGTTCTATATCACCGAGCCGCGCGACCCTGCATGGGCAGCGGCCCCCGAGTTCCGATCTGGCATCCCCATGCGGCTCACCTCCTGGAAATAGAAGGGCCTCTCCTGGGGCAGTTCGAAAGAGCTGACCGGACTCCAAACATGTATTCAAAACATGGTGGACAAGAAGCTCAAGCTTGTCAACATAGTCCAAGTTATGCTCATCCGCCGGATACTCCCGTGCCAACAACGGGATTTCAACTTGTGGGAGTTCAATCCGGCGCAGCACCGAACTCTGAACAGGCTCTTCGACACGACTCATGAAGACGCTTGGAGGGTGCTGTTCAAAAGTGCCGAGGTCCCCCCCTATTACTAAGGATCACGGATTCATCGCGAAGCGCCAAGCCAGTGCGGTAAGCTGCTTTACCTTTCACAGCATACTTATTTTTTATATAGATTGACTCTATGCGGGACCTAAACTCCCGTACCTTTGACAGGACTGGCAGAAGATGGCCGGACAGATCGACTGTCTGGATCCTTTGCCCGAAGGCCCCGCAGACGCTCTTCTAGTGAAGATGCTGACTCCGGCACCTTATAAGGTGCCGGAGAAGACCAAGAAGGCCAAGGGAACCCGAAAGAGTTCCCGACGCCAGGCGTCGTCGGGCTCACCGTCCGATGACTCTGCGGCGCACTCTTCCCCTGAAGACGAGGAAGAGGAAGAAGAAGATGCTCCCCCACCGACTGGGGGAGACAAAAAAAGGAAGGCCGCCCCAACTGGGGAGGCGGGAGGGTCCAAGAAGGGAAGGACTCTCCTTCCGGACAGTTCCACCGCCGCCGACGAGGGCGAAGACGAGTGGTTGCCCAGGGTCAAGCCCCCGGGGAGATCATAAGTATTCGGATACCAGAGTAACTCATAGGATTCCTTTGTCGCACTGCTTTCCCTAACGCCGAACGCAATTATGCAGGCCGCCACGAGCCAGTATCGATGTATCATCAGACGGCTCCTTAGGCTTGTCGGACATGGATAGCGATCCAGTCCCGACCGCCACCTCCCCTCATCCTGCCGACGACGCCGAGGTGTTGTCTCAAGAGGCACCGGATCGAGGGGAGACAGTCCCGGAGGCGCCTCAAGGTGACCTTTCGGACTCCGGGAGCCAAGGGGACGGGGCCCCTGAGAGCTCCGAGTTCGGCCCTCAGCCGAACACCGCGCCGGGACCTCCAGCGGTTCTAGGCTCGGGCAGGCGGTCTCCTTCTAAGAGGGGCAAGACGCCTGTGCCGGTGACCTCTGTCCATCCAGAGGCGCCGGACAATCTGCTGGAAGCGCTTTGCAGCGCTTCCATCGACGAGGAGCACCGCACTATCATGAGTGCGGTGATCCAGAAGGTTCAGTCCGCCAAGAATGGATTGACTGAAGCCTGTGCTAGCCTTCTAACAGGCTTTGAGGTAAGTGTTTTAAAATGTAGTAGTAAATATTACCGCATTGACAGTAGCCCCTGATGCTTTGTTCGGTGTTCACAAAGAAAAGCCGGACAGAGGATCAAATAATATCGCAGGAGTCTAATATAAGTATGTCAATATGCGTATGCAGGCTTCGCTGCTGGCGTCCGCCGCACTGACTGTGGAGGTCGCCATACTGAAGCAGGACCTCGAGGGGTCCAGGAAAGAGCTCGGCCTTGCCAAGAGGCAGCTCGAGGAGAACAAGGGTAAGTAATACCCCGTCTTATGTATATATATAAAAGAGGACACGGTTGCAAAATGACAGGATCATCATATGTTTGCCAGGGGCCACGACCGAGGTGGCGACCCTGAAACAAGCGCTAACCAAGGCCGAAGATACAGTGGCCAAGGAGCGCACCGAGCGCGAGAAGCACGAGGCTCGGGTGGGCGAGGTGCAGCAAGAGCTCCAGGCTCTTGTGGCGAAGCACGAGGCGTTGGAGCTGGACTCCAAGACGCGGGAGTCTGAGCTTGCCGCGGCCCTCGAGAGTGTAAAAAGTGCTAAGGCCGAAGCCCAAAAGGCCCTCCAAGAGGTCGACGCGATGAAGAAGATAGCGGCGGGTAAGGCTTTCTATATGCAAAGAAAGAATGTAAAAGTAAATTACCGATTACTTATCCGGATCCGGAGCTCTTCAGGAGCATTCGCAGATTTGCCCCACAGTGTGTCCGATGCCGCACAATTTTACCAGGCCGAGGACGGAAGCTCAACGGAGAAGCTGTTCTGGTCTCAGTATGCTGAGGCCGAACATCCGGTGCCAATGAGCGATCAGCTGAAGCAGATGGTCGAGCTACATAAGGCGGCCGATCAGGCCATGAAGAGCTTTATAGTCCGGCTGTGGCCTGGCGACGCCCTTCTGAACAGCTTCTTCGGCCTGGTGAGGCGGCTTGTGGATGCCTGCCCACAGCTGGAGGTCGTCAAGCGATCTGTCTGCATTGAAGGTGCACGCCGGGCTTTCGCCCGTGTGAAATTGCAGTGGGTCAAGCTAGACGCCGTGAAGTTGATCAAGGAGGGGCCGCCGGAGGGCAAGGAGCACCGCCACCCCGAGATGTACTACGAGGGTGTTCTGCCGGGTGCCCGTCTTATCACGGATGAGTGTTCAAAAGATGTAGTATTTGAATGAGACTTGCTCGTTTTATCCTGTATTTATGAAAACTTGTTTCATATGCGCTATGCAACGCTTGTTTGAATTTAAAATATTACCTTCTGTTTGGCCATTTATCCAATCTGAGAGATGGCTAGTCCTCGACTTCTGCCCCCATGCCACGAGTGCTGGGGTGTTCGGGATAAACCTGAGCACTCTTGTTCCCATATTTGGGTCCTTCGAGGGAGGTGCTCAGCGCAACGAACAAGGCAACCGAACTAATAATGCTTTATCACTCTCACTTAGCCATAGAATTCTATTATTTTAAATTTTGGCGAAGCCCCTGATATTCGGAAGGCCGAATTCAGGGCGCGATACACCCTGTAAGCCGGACAGGGCCGACCCCTCGCCCTAAGCGGCATAAGTCTTTAGGGACTCAAAAAACCTCGTCGAACAGCGACCAGTCTCTCGCCTTATAATGACAGTCAGTTTTAGCTTTCTCTACTGAGGTGCTAAGCCCGGAAGAACTGGGGCACAATCGCAGTAGTTCTCCTAGCGCTACCTTAGCCGATAGAGCGGAACGTAAGGTACCAAAACATAGGAGCCGGGCAAACCCAACATTTGACCAAAGACATGATTCGGAGCTGATGCATATATGCTATAAGTTCGGGGTGCCGCACTTGTGAAAGTGTTCGGACTTTTCACACCGTATTGTGAGGTACATAAGCCCCTGGTGTATTAGCCGTACCAAGGTGTACGGCTGCAAGGCATCATTAATGAACACACACACACATATATATAATAAGAATGCAATAGTAGTCGTAATGTCATGCATTGTTTATTAAAAATTGCATTAAAGCAGAATGATACAGATAGTGCGATAAGCAAAGAGTAGGACTGTGTCCCTTCCAAGGGCAAGCTGAGGAATGATATTAAATTGAATATTTCACTCGTTACTGTAATCAACTTGGGAATTTCATGGTATAACGTAGCTGTCTGCCTCCTTGGTTGCTGCATCATGTGTTCGGCAATAGTGCTGCCGGACAGTGTTTCCAGAGATTAAGGTCCTGAAAGAAAAAGAAAAATAACCAAACGGGAAGCCCCTAGTGCGGTTTAGGCCGCGTTTTGGGGCGTGCCGCAGTTGTGCCCCCTCCCCACCTGTGCCCATGGTATTTTTAATGCGTAATTACGTACGCGCGGCACGAATATCGCCGTTGGGCTGGGATTGGGGTGGCCGCCGTATTGCTACGCGAGCTCAGATCGCGCCAGGCGGTCTATTTGCCGATTGCCCCGAGCGCGCTTGAAGGTGTCCGTGCTTTGAAGCGCCGAACTGTTTGATTGCCTTGAAAGGCTGTTTTGCGCTCCTGCTGCAAGGGCTGCGGTGTGCTCCTCTGTTCGGAGAGAGCGCTCTGTGTTTCCATTGACTGTAATAACTCCGCGAGGTCCTGGCATCTTGAGCTTGAGGTATGCATAATGCGGTACCGCATTGAATCTAGCAAATGCGGTTCACCCGAGCAGCGCATGATAACCACTGCGGAACGGGACTATATCAAAGATTAACTCTTCGCTTCGGAAGTTATCCGGGGATCCGAAGACCACTTCCAGTGTAATTGAGCATGTGCAATGGGCCTCTACACCTAGAATGACGCCCTTAAAGGTCGTTTTTGTGGGTTTGATCCTTGAGGGGTCTATACCCATTTTGCACACTGTGTCCTGATAAAGCAAGTTCAGGCTGCTGCCGCCATCCATAAGGACTCGAGTGAGGTGAAATCCGTCAATGATTGGGTCTAGGACCAGTGCGGTAAATCCGCCATGATGGATACTAGTGGGATGGTCCCTGTGATCGAAGGTGATCGGACAGGAGGACCAAGGGTTGAATTTTGGGACGACTGGCTCCAGCGCATATACGTCCCTAAGCACACGCTCCGCTCCCTCTTGGGGATGTGGGTTGCGTATATCATATTCACTGTCCACACTTGCGGGGGAAACCTCTTCTGTCCTCCGGTGTGCGGCTGCCGGGGCTCCTCCTCGTCATCGCTATGCGGCCCCTTGTCCTTATTTTCGGCAATTAACTTGCTGGCCTGCTTGAACACCCAACAATCCCTGTTGGTGTGATTGGCTGGCTTGTCTGGGGTGCCGTGTATTTGACACGAGCGATCGAGTATACGGTCCAAGATGGACGGACCCGGCGTACTTTGTTTGAATGGCTTTTTCTGCTGACCGGGTTTAGAGCCTTTGAATCCAGCATTGACTGCCGTATCCTCAGTATTTTTGCTGTTAATGCGGCGCTTATGCTTGTTGCGACGTGACCTGCTATTGCCGTCCTTGGTGTCTGAGATACCATGGTTCTTTGATATGTTATTACTGCGAGCCAGCCAGCTGTCTTCTCCCGCACAAAAGCGGGTCATGAGCGTCGTGAGAGCTGCCATAGATTTCGGCTTTTCCTGACCAAGGTGCCGGGCTAGCCACTCATCTCAGATGTTGTGCTTGAAAGCCGCTAAGGCCTCCACATCCGGACAGTCGACGATTTGATTTTTTCTTTGTAAGGAACCGAGTCCAGAATTGCCTGGCCGACTCTTCTGGCTGCTGAATTATGTGGCTCAAATCATCGGCGTCTGGTGGTCGCACATAAGTGCCCTGAAAGTTGTCGAGGAATGTGGCTTCCAGATCTTCCCAACAGCTAATGGAGTCCGCCGGCAAGCTGTTAAGCCAATGCCGCGCTGGTCCTTTGAGCTTTAGTGGGAGGTATTTGATGGCGTGTAAGTCATCGCCGCGGGCCATGTGGATGTGGAGGAGGAAGTCCTCAATCCATACTGCGGGATCTGTTGTGCCGTCGTATGATTCAGTATTTATAGGTTTGAAACCTTCTGGGAATTGATATTCCATTACTTCGTCTGTGAAGCATAAGGGGTGTGCGGCGCCTCTGTATTGGGCTATATCGCGATGCAGCTCGAATGGGTCTTGCCCGCTGTGTTCGGCCCGACCGGATTTGCTTTTACTGTATCCGGTGTGACATTTGTCGTCTCGCAGAGTGGTGCGCCCTCGTGATCTGTAGATCGATCTTGAATGCTTTGCCTTGTCCTTCAATATGTCTCGCAGGTCTGGCGTATCTCCCCATGCCTTTTGATTTGAATGGCGTTGGGGTGGAGGCTGAGCTTTTGGCTGGAATGCCTCTCTATCGCGGCCACGAGGTGGCCGATCAGCCGTATCATACGCTTCTTCCTCCAGTCGGGGTAGTAACCTGCGCCTTGGTTAACTCTTGGAGGGACGCTCGAGTTTATATTCCTCGGCCGCGAGGACTTCAGTCCATTTGTCAGCTAGCAGATCTTGATCAGCTTGAAGCTGCTGCTGCTTTTTCTTCAGGCTATTTGCCGTGGCCATAAGCCGGCGCTTGAAGCGCTCTTGTTCGACGGGATCCTCTGGTACGGCGAATTCATCATCGCCGAGGCTTGCCTCGTCTTCGGAGGGGGGCATGTGATCATCCTCCTCCTCTCCGTCTGCCGCTCTCTCAGGAGAGCTGGCTCCTCCGTCCTCCTGCTCTAAATCTTGCCGGAGGGGTTTTTTGTTTTCTTCGGCACTATCTAGAGTGTTATTATCTCCTGTGCCGGTATCACCACTTTTGCTTTGGCGGGACTTAGAGTGGCGCCACTGACGTCGGCGTTTGGGTTGCTTCTTGGAGGGGTCATCCTCTGCTATCCCGTCGCCATTGCCTTCTTTAGGTGTATCCACCATGTATATGTCATATGACGAGGTGGCTTTCCAGTGCCCTATAGGTGCTGGTTCATGTTCGTCTCCTACATCGTCGTCCATACCGTCGATGTCTTCGGAGTCAAAGTCGAGCATGTCGGTTAAATCATCGACAATGGCTACGAAGTGGGTGGTGGGTGGGCGTCGAATTTCTTTGTCGTCCGCATCCCAATCCTGTTGGCCATAATCCGGCCAGGGCTCTCCTGACAAAGAGAGACCTTAGTGAATTCAGAATGTCACCAAAGGGCGAGTGCTGAAAGATATCCGCGGCGGTGAATTCCATGATCGGCGCCCAATCGAATTCGATTGGCAGGGGCGCGGATGGTTCGGAGTCCGGAAAAGAGTCCGGCACCTTGGAGTCACGGGCTGCGCAGAGAATTATGCTGGTGTTTGGCTTGATCGCCGTTGAGACTGCAGCCCCTGAGGCGGTGTCTAACCACCCGTCCTCGATTGGCGCGATTGTCTCCGAGCTAAGGGTCGAAGCTGATGCGGGCGCGGCGTCTGAGGTACTGTTCGGCGGCAGAGCTAGGTCATACCCATCGCGACAGTGCGGCGCGCTCGGCTGTGACTCGAATCCGTCGAAGATCAAGTCTCCGCGGATGTCGGCCGTGTAATTCAAATTTCCAAATCTGACCTGATGGCCAGGGGCGTAGCTTTCAATCTACTCCAGATGGCCAAGCGAATTAGCCCGCAGTGCAAAGCCGCCGAATACGAAGATCTGTCCGGGGAGAAAAGTCTCACCCTGGACCGCATCGCTATCGATGATAGTAGGAGCCATCAAGCCTAACGGTGACGACACGGAGGAACTCTCAATGAAAGCACCAATGTCGGTGTCAAAACCGGTGGATCTCGGGTAGGGGGTCCCGAACTGTGCGTCTAGGCCGGATGGTAACAGGAGGCAGGGGACACGAAGTTTTACCCAGGTTCGGGCCCTCTCGATGGAGGTAAAACCCTACGTCCTGCTTGATTAATATTGATGATATGGGTAGTACAAGAGTAGATCTATCATGAGATCAGAGAGGCTAAACCCTAGAAGCTAGCCTATGGTATGATTGTATGTTATGATTGTTGTCCTACGGACTAAAACCCTTCGGTTTATATAGACACCGGAGAGGGTTAGGGTTACACAAGGTCGGTTACAAAGGAGGAGATATCCATATCCGTATTGCCTAGCTTTCCTTCCACGCCAAGTAGAGTCCCATCCGGACACGAGATGAAGTCTTCAATCTTGTATCTTCATAGTCTAACAGTTCGGCCAATGGAGATAGTCCGGTTGTCCGGAGACCCCCTAATCCAGGACTCCCTCACTCCTCCTCCTTCACCCACGGCGCTCCTCTTCCGCCTCACGCTCCCATTGCATCTGGCGCTCGCCATCGACGCGCTCCTCCGCCAGCCAGCGCATCCGCCACTGTTCGAGGTAGAGCTGCTCATGCGCCGGCATCGCCCTAAGCCACATAGGGCGCGCGCTGACCCACTCGCTCACCACTCCATCCCAGGTGAACCGCTGGGTCACCAACATAGGGGATGGCGTCGGCTCGGCCTTGACAGGGGACGGCGGCATTGGCGGCGGCAGGACGCAGTCGCCGGAAGCGGAGAGAGCAATGGCCTCCTACAGTCGCGCCTGGTACGCCGCGTCCTCCTCCTCCTTTGTCTTGCGCCGCTCTTCCTCCACACTGTTCTGCATGGAGGCCGCTAGTGCCGCCTGTTAGGCGGCCTCCTCCTCCCAGCCATCCTCGTGCATGACAGGGGCGGTGGGGTGCCAGCATGAACGTGTTGGACGCCACGCCGGCGCTGCTCCTCGTGCTCGAGGGCGAACCAGACCTCCCAATCGGGAGAATCTGGGGCGTAGGCCGGGTTGAGGTGTTGCTCCGGCGTCAGCAGCTCCCGCCGGCGCTGTACCTCCTCTGCGTGCACCCGCGACGTCCGCAGCACCGCCGGCACCGGGATCTGCTCTGGATCCAAATGCAAGTCATGTGGCAGTGTCACGTCGGGATACGGAAGGGGGATGCGTTTCACCCAGTGCCACCTTGCTTGGTGCACTGGCACGTGTAGCCGCTGCCTCACCAAGCGGGCAGTCGCCGGCGGAGGCAGGGGGAGCGTGCGCGAAGAGCCGGCGGGGGCCTTGCCCTTGTTCTTGCCGGCTAAGAAGCCCATGGTGGCACTAAGGTTGTCACCGACGGGGGAGCAAGGTGTCTAAATGGGGACGAGAAGCTGGAAGCAGATGAGCCCCCCAAGCTTGGATTAAAAAAGGACGCCCACAGTTGCTGATGCGTTAGCCCGCGGTAGGTGGTCGCCTTTCATAAAGATGCGGGTGTGATGACCCACAAGTATTGGGGATCAATCGTAGTCTTTTCTATAAGTAAGAGTGTCGAACCCAACAAGGAGCATAAGGAAATGACAAGTGGTTTTTAGCAAGGTATTCTCTGCAAGCACTGAAATTTTAAGTAGCGAGTAGTTTGATAGCAAAATAATTTGTAACGATCAAGTAACGGTAACGACAAATAATATGCAGCAAGGTAGCCCAATCCTTGCGTGGCAAAGGACAGGACAAAACGGTCTCTTATGATAAGCAAAGCATTCTTTGAGGTACACGGGAATTTCATCTAGTCACTTTCATCATATTGGTTTGATTTGTGTTCGCTACTTTGATAATTTGATATGTGGGTGGACCGGTGCTTAGGTGATGTTCTTACTTGAACAAACCTCCTACTTATGATTAACCCCCTCGCAAGCATCCTTAACTATGAGAAAAATATTAAGAATAAATCTAACCATAACATTAAACTTTTTGGATCCAAATCAGCCCCTTACGGAATAGCGCATAAACTAGGGTTTAAGCTTCTGCCACTCTCGCAACCCATCATCTAATAACTACTCCACAATGCATTCCCTTAGGCCCAAATATGGTGAAGTGTCATGTAGTTGACGTTCACATGACACCACTAAGGGAATCACAACATACATACCATCAAAAATATCGAACACATATCAAGTTCACATGATTACTTGCAACAAGATTTCTCCCGTGAGCTCAAGAACAAAAGTAACTGCTCACAAATGATAATCATGCTCAAGATCAGAGGGGTATTAAATACCATAATGGATCTGAACATATACTATCCCACCAAATAAACCATATAGTAATCAACACAAGATGTAATCAACACTACTAGTCACCTACAAGCACCAATCTAAGGTTCCGGTACAAAGATTGAACATAAGAGATGAACTAGGGTTTGAGAGGAGATGGTGTTGTTGAAGATGTTGATGGATATTGCCTTCCCCAAGATGGGAGAGTTGTTGGTGATGATGATGACGATGATTTCCCCCTTCGGGAGGGAAGTTCCCCCGGCGGAATCACTCCGCCGGAGGGCAAAAGTGCTCCTGCCCAAGTTCCGCCTCGAGATGGCGGCGCTTCGTCCCGAAAGTACTCCCCTTATTTTTTCTAGGTCAAAATGACTTATATACCAGAAGAGGGGCACCGGAGGTGGGCCGATGAGGGCACAACACACCAGGGCGTGCCTGGTCTCCCTGGCGTGCCCAGGTTGGTTGTGCCCACCTGGTGGGCCCATCTGGTAGTTATTTTATCCAATAATTCTTATATGTTCCATAAAATTATCCGTGAAGTTTCAGCTCATTTGGAGATGTGCACAATAGGTGGCCTGAAGTTGCTTTTTCAGGTCCAGAATTCCAGCTGCCGGTATTCTCCCTCTTTGTGTGAACCTTGCATATTATGAGAGAAAATGCATTAGAATTACTCCAAAAAGCATTATTATGCATAAAAACATCATAAATAACAGTAGTAAAACATGATGCAAAATAGACGTATCAGGGTGGTAGTTGGCCGTCCGCCATGTGGGGACGCGGCGGATGTCGGTGTCAAAATCGGCAGATCTCGGGTAGGGGTCCCGAACTGTGCGTCTAAGGATCGATGGTAACAGGAGACAGGGACATGATGTTTACCCAGGTTTGGGCCCTCTTGATGGAGGTAATACCCTACGTCCTGCTTGATTGACTTTGATGAATATAGGGGTTACAAGAGTTGATCTACCATGAGATCGTAATGGCTAAACCCTAATTGTCTAGCCTGTATGATTATGATCGCCTCTACGGACTAAACCCTCCGGTTTATATAGACACCAGAGGGACCTAGGGTTGTACAGAGTCGGTTTACATAGGGAGGAATCTTCATATCTGAATGCCAAGCTTGCCTTCCATGTAAAGGAGAGTCCCATCCGGACACGGGAGGAAGTCTTCTGTCTTGTATCTTCATGACCCATTAGTCCAGCCCACATCACATAGCCCAGACGCCCGAGGACCCCTTAATCCAGGACTCCCTCAGTAGCCCCTGAACCAGGCTTCAATGGTGATGTGTCCGACGTGCATATTGTCTTCGGCATTGCAAGGCGGATTCCTCCTCCAAATACTTCAAAGCATCTGACATGAAGAGTTATACTCGAATTTTCATTTAATGTCATATCCTTCAGCTTTTGCGCCTCCGTTGCTTCCGCTTCCACGTGTCGAGCAAATACAAAAGGTCAGAGTATTTTTTGCACATAACACCCCGACCATGTAAAAAGGCATCTATTTAAAGGGATTGGATCTCAGATGCCATTCCACACCAGGCAGAAAATCCTTAGAGCTCGCTAGGAGAAACCATTCAAACATGGCTAGCACTCCCAGTTCCTCCTCCCGCCCTCATGGCTCCGAAAAAGGCGATTGGGAGAGATGTTCAGTATCGCATGACCAGCTGGTTAAGCTCCAAACGCAGGGATTCCTTCCCCCGCGGATCTAGTCCCCGTTCGAACCTCTTTCACTGGCGAAGCCTTGGCGGAAAATTTCCCCAATCCAACCAGGGGGAACGAGTGTGCTTCGTCTCCTTTTTATTAAGAGGCATCGAATTTCCAACCCATCCTTTCCTCCAGGGTCTCCTGGAGTACTACGATCTCTAACCGCACAATCTTACGCCGGCCTCTATCCTGCACATTGCGGGTTTTGTTGCTCTTTGCGAGCTATTCCTGGGCTGCGAGGCCCATTTTGAGTTATGGAGGAAGCTTTTCGGCCTCGTCCCCCGCTCCCAAAAGGGATCTATATTCGAGGTGGGCGGCGCCGAGATATGGCATATAGCCGGGACCAGATACTTGTCCGGCACGCCAAAGAAGGCATCCGAAGAGTGGGCCTCAGAGTGGTTTTATATTGAAGATGTCGCTCTCCCCGACCCATTCCGAATGGGCCTTCCCGAATTTTCTAGCGCTCCACTGAGAAAACGCCATAGCTGGCTGTTGGAAATATGCCCTAGAGGCAATAATAAAAGCATTATTATTATATTTCCTTGTTCATGATAATTGTCTTTATTCATGCTATAGTTGTGTTATCCGGAAATCGTAATACATGTGTGAATAATAGACACCAACATGTCCCTAGTAAGCCTCTAGTTGACTAGCTCGTTGATCAACAGATGGTCATGGTTTCCTGACTATGGACATTGGATGTCATTGATAACGAGATCACATCATTAGGAGAATGATGTGATGGACAAGACCCAATCCTAAACATAGCACAAGATCGTATAGTTAGTTTGCTAGAGTTTTCCAATGTCAAGTATCTTTTCCTTAGACCATGAGATCGTGTAACTCCCGGATACCGTAGGAGTGCTTTGGGTGTACCAAACGTCACAACGTAACTGGGTGACTATAAAGGTATACTACGGGCATCTCCGAAAGTGTCTGTTGGGTTGACACGGATCAAGACTGGGATTTGTCACTCCGTATGACGAAGAGGTATCACTGGGCCCACTCGGTAATGCATCATCATAATGAGCTCAAAGTGACCAAGTGTCTGGTCATGGGATCATGCATTACGGTACGAGTAAAGTGACTTGCCAGTAACGAGATTGAACGAGGTATTGGGATACCGACGATCGAATCTCGGGCAAGTAACATATCGATTGACGAAGGGAATTGTATACGGGGTTGCTTGAATCCTCGACATCGTGGTTCATCCGATGAGATCATCGAGGAGCATGTGGGAGCCAACATGGGTATCCAGATCCCGCTGTTGGTTATTGACCGAAGAGCGATCTCGGTCATGTCTACATGTCTCCCGAACCCGTAGGGTCTACACACTTAAGGTTCGGTGACGCTAGGGTTGTAGGGATATGTATATGCAGTAACCCGAATGTTGTTAGGAGTCCCGGATGAGATCCTGGACGTCACGAGGAGTTCCGGAATGGTCTGGAGGTAAAGAATTATGTATAGGAAGTGCTATTTCGGGCATCGGGACAAGTTTCGGGGTCACCGGTATTGTACCGGGACCACCGGAAGGGTCCCGGGGGTCCACCGGGTGGGGTCACCTGCCTCGGGGGGCCACATGGGCTGTAGGGGGTGCGCCTTGGCCTATATGGGCCAAGGGCACCAGCCCCAAGAGGCCCATGCGCCTAGGGTTCAAGGAAGGGAAGAGTCCCAAAGGGGGAAGGCACCTCCTAGGTGCCTTGGGGAGGAGGGATTCCTCCCTTGGCCGCACCCCCCTAGGAGATTGGATCTCCTAGGGCCGGCGCCCCCCTTGGACTCCCTATATATAGTGGGGAAAGGAGGGCCTCTCACAACACGCCTTTGGTGCCTCCCTCTCCCTCTCCAACACATCCTCCTTCTCCATAGTGTTTGGCGAAGCCCTGCCGGAGTACTGCAGCTCCACCACCACCACGCCGTCGTGCTACTGTTCGAGCCATCTTCCTCAACCTCTCCTTCCCCTTTGCTGGATCAACAAGAAGGAGACGTTACGCTGACCGTACGTGTGTTGAACGCGGAGGTGCCGTCCGTTCGGCGCTAGGATCCCCGGTGATTTGGATCACGTCGAGTACGCCTTCCTCATCCCCGTTCTTTGAACGCTTCCGCGCGTGATCTACAAAGGTATGTAGATGCAATCCAATCACTCGTTGCTAGATGAACTCCTAGATGGATCTTGGTGAAACCGTAGGAAAATTTTTGTTTTCTGCAACGTTCCCCAACACTGGCGCCCTTGGAGCTTCGAGGAGGAAGATAGCGCGGAAGTTCAACAATTAATGGGCAAGATAAGGACACTCGCCCAGTCCGGATTATCAATAATCGAGGTAATGGCGACTTCCATAGCAAGAGGTGTTCAGCCACTCCAATTCAGAGGGCTCCCTGCTATGTGGCATTACAACGGGGAAGATGACGCCTCACGCTGCGGACGAAAGGGCCCAGACACCCCTGCCGCCCTGGCCACAATATTGGCAGATCTGTACAGAGGGGAGAAAGAGGAATTTACTCGTCTTAAGCGCCGAGAGGGATTCTTCATGTACAATCCCCCTAACTGGGTGAGTTTTAATCCCACCACCTTACTCAATCCTCTCCTTGAGTCATGTTTAATTGACACTAACCCGTCCATTTTTGACAGGAATGGCGGAAGGTTATCGCGGGGATCCATAGCCCCGCTCCACAGCCAGAGAACCACAACCGGGACCTCGATCCCGAATTCAAAGAGGACCCGGACATATTTGTAGAGCTCAAGGAGGGAGTCTTCTACCAGGCGAGCTATGACGGCACAGAAGTGGCCATCATGGTTGATTATCCTGGCCTCCTTCCTGCCTCATATGTAAGTAGTCAGGAGACATCTCCTCCGAAAGAGCTTCCTTATTATGCCTCACCCACCGCACTGTCTCGTGCTCCAAAGGGGAGGCGCTCGGCGCGCCATGCTACACCAGAGGCATCTCATAAGAGAGCGGCGCCTGCGCTGGGCGGATCTTCGAAGAGGAAGGCGAATGACAACTCGGCCGAGCCTTCATCAAAGAGGCATGGCTTTGAATACGCCCCCTGGCGGTGACATCGAACTGTGACATTGTCCGCTGTGTTTTATCAGGAAGAGTATTCGCCGGACTATGTCCGGGGATCCTGCCGGTCGCGCCTCCACCAATCAGGTTCCAGACCCTGCCTCTAGGGTGGGGGCTGACACGGGAGTGACGCCGGATTGTCCTCCCTCAGAGGATTCGGATGATGTATCCGTCACGAACTCTGAAGTAGAGAGCGCCATGAATCATCAGCGACGGAGGGGCATTCTTTGCGACCCCAGCTTTACTAAAGAGGCGTTCGATGCCTTCAGCTCAGCTGTTGCGTACATCCGAGCTGCTCGGGATGGGCTTGCAGAGCCACTGACTAGTATTTGAAAGATATGCGGGTAAGCATGCATTGTATAGATCTGGTAATCATACACCAGTAGCCCCCGAGACTTGAAGCAGTTGAGACAACTGATTTAAGGATCATTGTATAATCAGGCACTCACGGAGAAGAACAACATGCTGTCTCATGAGCTGGAAAAGTGTCGGACCCAGCTAGCTGTTGCTACTGCCGAACTGGAGAAATCCAAGAAGGCACTGCCTGGTAATGTTCTCCGTCCAGAAAAATATCAATCATATACCAGTAATGTCAACACTGTTGTATTTCCCATGGCAGGATCGTTAGATCAACTGAAAGAGGAACTGAAGGTCGCACAGGCGGGTAAACATCAGGCCGAAAAGCAATTGGCCGCTGGCGAGCGTGTGTTGACATGGACCAGGGATGATAAGAACAAGCTACAAGATTCCAACACCCTGCTGGGCGAAGAGCTAAAAGACGTGCGAGTCCAGCTAGTGGACACCGTAAAAGAGAACAGGAAGCTACGGGGTGGCATATTCAGTATGGTTTTGAACTTACCTTCGTGTAGTGTGGTAAAAAATGAGTTGACATATTTATGTCTGCGGGTATGCCGACTGGCCGGCCCGAAGAGGAAATGTCCGGAGCTCAAGGCGATCTGCTGCAAGAGCTGTCACAAGTGCACGAGTGAGCTCGAAAAGCAATGCGGAGTGTTGCCAAGGCTTTATGGCCATCCACATCCCCTCTAGGAAGTATGGAGGAGCTTGTGAAGCTATTCAAGGGAGCTCGGCCCCGCTTTGGATTATGGAAGATATCAGCTTGCCGGGAAGGCGCACGAGAGGCCTGGGCCATGGTGAAAATGCGGTACACCGGACTTGATCCGAATCATATGGCCCAGGCCGGACCTCGGGGGTCAGATGGACAAGAGATTCCAGTGAGCTTGGTATATGACCAAGTAAAGATAGCCGCCAAGTTTTCACAATAGGATTGTAAGCTAGAAAGCCTGTTAGATGGTATAGAGGAAGAAGCTTTTGAGTCCAAGTGACTGTGTGCTTCAATTGACAAATTTGTCCCTAGCCAAATAGTAAAACGATTGTCATGGCCGACCTTTTCGCTTTGACCTCTGGCCCCGAGGGTGCGGAGTGTTTCCGAATACCGGACTGGCGATGAATAACGGGGCATGCGTGGAAACCATGCATAGGGGTCATAGTTGCTTCAATAGACAAGTTGTGTTCAGCTAGCTATGTTATATTACTTATTGATTGTAAGAAACATCTTCTAGAGAGAATAGTTCCGTTAAGGGTTCCTTTCCCTGGGTGAACATGCGTTAGTGTGCATGCCCAAACTTTGATTCGAAAAAATTGCAGTATATATAATATCTGGGGGTTTGTGATGCAACAAAGGTAAAACATCTTTAGTCCACTGACCGATTATTCCCTTAAGAACACTAGCTTTCGGCTTCACCCAATCTGAGGTACAAGTCTGGATGACCCGGCTGTAACAATCGCAGAGGTGCTCCCTTTATGCCCTAGCTGAACAAACGGGGACGTAGGGCATAAGCACAGGAGCCAGGCAACCCAGCTTGGCAAAAACTTAAGTCATAAAGGTGCATATAATGGTGAAGAAAAGGTATATATGATAAAAGGACACATATGTGGTGAGCTTGATGCTTGGAAAATGATAATAAGCTTTTGTAAAAGAAACCCCCAGGTATTATGGGCGTATACATTTAAGGATGCGTACCTCATAAGTGTGCGGTCTAGCCGCATAAGAGCTATAAAGCTAAAGAAAAAATTTAAAGAGAGAGAAAATGAAAATAGGAGAAAAAGAAAACGAACAATGAGTCCGGCTCTAGGCGTAGAATCTTCGGAGTTTGGCCGCATTCCACGGGTTCGGCTCTAAGTGATTATCCGATGCATCACATAGACGGTACGCACCTCCAGTGAGAACTTCATCTATAATGAAGGGACCTTCCCACTTGTGCTTGAGTTTGTCCTTTTTCTTTTCTAGCAAGCGTAGAACGAGTTCACCAACATTATAAGTCTTGGCACGCACTTCTCTGCTTTGATATCTGCGAGCTTGTTGTTGATAGAATGCGGAACGGGCTTTTGCAACATCGCGGTCCTCCTCCAAGGCATCTAGACTGTCCTGCCGATCAAGCTCAGCTTCTCTCTCTTCGTACATGCGCACTCGAGGTGAGTCATGAATGATGTCGCAGGGAAAAATAGCCTCCGCGTCGTACACCATGAAGAATGGTGTGTAGCCGGTAGTGCGATTGGGCGTGGTCCGCAGCCCCCAGAGTACGGAGTCGAGCTCCTCGACCCAATGTTTGTCTGACTCTTTTAAAGACCGTACTAGTCTAGGCTTAATGCCGCTCATGATAAGACCATTAGCTTGTTCGACTTGATCGTTTGTTTGGGGGTGATAGACGGAGGCATAATTGAGCTTGATGCCCAGGTTAGCACACCATGTTTTCACTTCGTCGGCTGGAAAGTTGGAGCCATTATCGGTGATGATGCTGTGTGGGACACCATAACGGTGTACGACACCGGATTGAAGTCTATCATTGGTCCGACTTCGACCGTTTTAACTGGTTTGGCCTCTATCCACTTAGTGAATTTATCTACCATGACCAGCAGATATTTTTTCTTATGGCTTCCCCCTTTAAGGGGTCCGACCATATCAAGCCCCTAGACCGCGAAAGGCCAAGTAATGGGGATTGTTTGTAAGGCGGTAGGCGGCATATGGCTTTGATTAGCGAAAATCTGGCATCCCACACAACGTTGGACAAGGTCCTGTGCATCTGCTCGGGCCGTTGGCCAGAAGAAAATGATACGGAAGGCCTTGCTTACAAGAGCTCGAGCCGTGGTGTTGTGACCGCCAAGACCAGCATGGATTTCGGCCAGGAGCTGTCGTCCTTCTTCTTCGGAGATACATCTTTGAAGTATTCCGGTAGTGCTCTTCTTGTAGAGCTCTATTTCATGAATTTTGTAGGCTTTCGAATGCCGAACGATGCATCGAGCCTCATTCTGATCCTCAGGGAGCTCTCGCCTATTAAGGTAGGCCAAGAAGGGTTCGGTCCATGGGGCAATTACTGCCATTATTAGATGTGCAGATGGTGCTATTTCGGTGGTAAGCCCCCGATGCTATCGGTATTGTGTTCGGAGTCTGGGGGTATAATCGGATCCGGACTAGTGTTGCCGCTCTCATCCTGCCACACCGCAGATGGCTTGAAGAGCCTTTCCAAAAAGATGTTAGGTGGGACGGGGTCACACTTGGCGCCCATGCGTGCAAGGACATCCGCCGCTTGATTACTTTCTCGAGCCACATGATGAAACTCGAGTCCCTCGAACCGAGCTGATATTTTGAGTACGGCGTTACAATAGGCCGCCATCTTTGGATCTTTGGCGTCAAAGTCTCCGTTTATTTGGGATATTGTGAGGTTTGAATCTCCGCACACCTCCAGGCGTCGTATTCCCATGGAGACAGCCATCCGAAGACCGTGCAATAAGGCCTCGTATTTGGCTGCGTTATTGGAGTCTGTGTATAATATTTGGAGTACATACTGGACTGTGTCTCCTGTGGGGGACGTTAAGACAACGCCCGCTCCTAGACCAGCCAGCATTTTAGAGCCATCAAAGTGCATGACCCAATTGGAATATGTGCCGTACTCTTTAGGGAGTTCGGCCTCTGTCCATTCGGCGATGAAGTCAGCCAATACTTGGGATTTAATGGCTCAGTGTGGTTTGTATGTTATATCAAATGGCAAGAGCTCAATGGCCCACTTGGCAATCCGGCCTGTAGCTTCGCGGTTGTTTATTATGTCATTGAGTGGTACTTCGGAAGCCATCGTGATCGAGCACTCTTGGAAGTAGTGACGTAGCTTCCAGGATGCCATGAAGACCGCATATGCTATCTTTTGGCAATGAGGGTACCGGGACTTGCATGGTGTGAGGACAGTGGATACATAATATACCAGTTTCTGAAGTGGGAATCTATGTCCGTCCTCCTCTCGTTCAACGACGAGCACCGCACTCACCACCTGGTGTGTTGCAGAGATGTATAATAACATGGGTCCACCGACGTTCGACGCGGCCAGGACTGGATTGCTCGCTAAAAGAGCTTTTATTTCTTCTAGTCCGGTCGTTGCCATGTCCGTTCACTCGAAACGGTCAGTGCGTCGGAGTAGGCGATATAGTGGCAATGCCTTTTCTCCTAATCTGGAGATAAAGCGGCTTAAAGCTGCCACACATCCTGCTAGTTTTTGGACCTGTTTGAGGTCTGTTGGTGTAGCCAATTGTGACAAAGCTCGGATTTTGGCTGGGTTTGCCTCAATTCCTCTATTGGAAACGATGAAGCCCAGCAGTTTTCCGACGGGGATGCCGAAGACACACTTTTCTGGATTGAGCTTGATGTCATATGTACGGAGGTTGTCGAATGTGAGACTCAGGTCGTCTACTAGTGACTCAATGTGCTTAGTTTTGATGATGACATCGTCCACATATGCTTCGACCGTTTTGCCGATTTGTTTCTCCAGACATGTCTGAATCATGCGTTGGTAGGTTGCGCTGGTGTTTTTCATCCCAAGGGCATAGTGTTAAAGCAGAAAGGCCCGTATGGGGTAATGAATGCCGTCGCAGCTTGATCAGATTCCTTCATTTTGATTTGATGGTATCCGGAGTATGTGTCAAGGAAACACAATGAGTCGTGTCCTGAAGTAGCATCAATGATCTGATCGATGCGGGGGAGCGGGAAGGGATCCTTGGGGTAGGCCTTGTTGTGGTCTTTGAAATCGACGCACAGGCGCCAGGATTTATCCTTCTTTGGTACCATCACCAGGTTTGCTAGCTAGTCCGGGTGTTTTATTTCTCTGATGAACCCGGCCTCAATTAACTTGCCTAGCTCCTCCCCCATAGCTTGTCGTTTGGGTTTGGAAAAGCGCCTCAGTATTTGCTTGACCGACTTGTATCCCTTTAATATATTGAGGTTGTGTTCGGCCAATCTGCGTGGGATTGCTGGCATATCAGAAGGGTGCCAGGCGAATATGTCCCAGTTCTCGCACAGGAACGCGCGTAATGCAGCATCGACTGTCGGGTCCAGCGGTGCTCTGATGGAAGCTGTCTTCTTGGGGTCCGTCGGGTGAACTTGAAATTTAACTATTTCGTCTGCTGGTTTGAAGGAGGTGGATTTGGGCCGCTTATCGAGGATTACACCGTCCCTATCCACCGTGGAGCGTAGTGTGGTTAATTCTTCGGCCACATGGGCCTCGGATAGTGCTTCGAGGGCCAGGGATGCGGTTTTGTTTTTGGCACGGAGCGCTATGTCCGGATCACTGGCGAGAGTGATAATACCGTTTGGCCCAGGCATCTTGAGCTTCATATACCCGTAGTGAGGTATGGCTTGAAAGCGCGTGAATGCGTCTTGCCCCAATAGGGCGTGATATCCACTGTTGAAAGGGACCACTTGGAAGGTTATCTCTTTGGACCGATAGTTCTCCGGTGTGCCGAATACCACGTCGAGTTTAATTTTTCCCGCACATCTTGCTTCCCGACTGGGAGTGATTCCTCGAAAGGTCGTATTACTTTGCTCGATACGGCTCCTATCCATTTGCATTTTATTGAGCGTGTCCTCGTAGAAGAGGTTCAACCCGCTGCCGCCGTCCATGAGCACTTTAGTGAGCCGAAAGCCATCCACAATTGGATTGAGAACCAAGGCAGCTGGTGCCCGGACTGACCAGACTTTTGGTTCGTCCTCGGCATTAAAAGTTATAGCCGTGTCATTCCAGGGATTTATTGTTGCGACTTGGCAGACTTCGGCGAGGTCACGGAGTGCCTTCTTGCGCCGATTGTTTGAAGCTAAAGTCTCGAAGACCGTCAATACTCTGAGGTCGTTGTCTTCCGGAGAGTACTGCTCTGAGATGTTTTTGATGAGGATATCCTCGCCACTCTTGGCCACTTGCCGGAGTATCCAACATGCTCTGAGGCTGTGGGTTGGTTCGTTATCCGGTGTCGTGTGTATTTTGCATGGCTTATCGAGCCATCCCTCAAGTACGGTTCCTCGTGCCGTAATGGGTTTAATTTTCTTGCCTATGGTGTCGGGTGCCCCGCGAGAGTGCATCTTTTTTGCCCGCCAGGGAGGTGGCATGCAGGCCGGTGGTTCCCAGTAAGCTGTCTGAGTTTTCCAGACGCTTTCCATTGCGCAATACTTTTGTACTATGGTTGCCAAGTCAGCGAAGTGTAGTATGCGATGGCGGTTGAGGGTGTTGAGGATTCCTTCATTCATGCAATTATTGCAGAATACTGAAATCGCGTCCTCATCGCGACAATCTTTAATCTTGTCCTTGACAAGGAGGAATCTGGCCCAAAAGTGATGAACTGCTTCCTGAGGCTGTTGTCGTACGTACATGAGGTCGCGTATATCCGGGAAACCGGAATTGCTTGGCGAATATTGCTTGTAGTGGGTGGGTGGCGTTAAATCTGAACCCTGACCCAATGTGGAGTCCGGAGTTTGTAAAACTTCCGAGTTTATTAGTTCGGGCTCCGGGGTGTCCAATGATTCTTTAGGCCCAACGCCCGATTCTAAGTTCGGAGGATTGGAAGTGTCACCCCGCAGACGGGTATCCGGCTCTCCGAGCTCAGAAATCCGAACGCAACTTATTTTCAGCATAGGGGAAGAATTGTTGTTTTGCTCCTCTACAACCGCTATCTGATGGGTGACCGGCGGAGATTTGATTTCTCTCTAATCGGGTTTAAGCCCAATCCGATCATAGTCTGTAGCGACCCCCAGGGCGGCGGTGCGATCTAGGAGTTCGTTTAAAGACGACAAATCCGTCAGGTCCATCCATTTAGAGTATTCGGGGTCAACACAGAGATGATTTACGATGACTTGGGAAGTCATCATCGGCTTAAAGGCCGAACGGGCGGCCATGGTAAAGCTACCCAGCCGGAGGGTTTGGCCTGAGGCTAGGGCTTCTCCAGAAGTGATACTGTCCTTGATAAAAGGCGAGGCATCGATCCTATTGTCGACGCCACCGAGGAACTCTCAATGAAATCACCAATGTCGGTGTCAAAACCGGTAGATCTCGGGTAGGGGGTCCCGAACAGTGCGTCTAAGGATCGATGGTAATAGGAGACAGGGACACAATGTTTACCCAGGTTCGGGCCCTCTTGATGGAGGTAATACCCTACGTCCTGCTTGATTGACTTTGATGAATATAGGGGTTACAAGAGTTGATCTACCACGAGATCATAATGGCTAAACCCTAATTGTCTAGCCTGTATGATTATGATCGCCCCTATGGACTAAACCCTCCGGTTTATATAGACACCGGAGGGACCTAGGGTTGTACAGAATCGGTTTACAGAGGGAGGAATCTTCATATCTGAACGCCAAGCTTGCCTTCCACGTAAAGGAGAGTCCCATCCGGACACAGGAGGAAGTCTTCTGTCTTGTATCTTCATGGCCCATTAGTCCTACCCACGTCACATAGCCCGGACGCCCGAGGACCCCTTAATCCAGGACTCCCTCAGCGGACACTGAGGGGACGTCCGGCGCATCTGCTTCGTGTCCGCAACAACACATTTGAGGCCCAAATTTTGGCCTAATATGGGTTGGCACGGACATGAAACAGACGCATTTTGGGTTTGGGTCAGCGCGTTGGGACGGAGTTTTTGTCCGTCGCAACCCAAACAGACATGGACGGATGAAATGGGTCACCTCATTGGCCTAAGGGCAACTTCAACTGCCGACCCCAAACAGACGTCTGATTTTGTTTGGATTTTGTCCATTAGGGGCAGAAAAACTGACACCACGTCTGCATGCGGTTGTCCAGTTGTCAGTGCATCCAACGTGGCCGACCCATCCCAAAATATGTTTGGCTTTGTCGGGCTTAGACATTTCACCGAACACTTCACGGACGACCACCATCGGCGTTGACGACGAGCACACAGGCGCTGGACGAATTCACCGTAATCGTCGCGCCCGTTCCCTGCCAGTGCCCGCCTGTCGCCACTCGCCGCGGCCGCCTCACCCCAGCCCACATGCTCGCCGCCCGCGCCTTGCCTGTGCCGCACTCGCCGACGCACCATGGAGCTCACACACTGCGGCCGCTGGCTAGATAGCTAGCTAGCACGTGAGGGAGTCCTAGATTAGGGGTCCTCGGGCGTCCGGGGTATGTAACATGGGCCAGACTGGTGGGGCATGAAGATACAAGATAGAAGGCTTCCCCCCGTGTCCAGATGGGACTCTCCTTGGCGTGGAAGGCAAGCTTGGCGTTCGGATATGAAGATTCCTTTCTCTATAAACCGACTCTGTACAAACCCTAGCCCCCTCCGGTATCTATATAAACCGGAGGGTTTAGTTCGTAGAGGCAGTCATAATCATACAAGCTAGACATCTAGGGTTTATCCATTACGATCTCATGGTAGATCAACTCTTGTAACCCCTATACTCATCAAAGTCAATCAAGAAGGACGTAGGGTTTAACCTCCATCAAGAGGGCTCGAACCTGGGTAAACATCGTGTCCCCTGCCTCCTGTTACCTTCAATCCTTAGACGCACAGTTTGGGACCCCCTACCCGAGATCTGTCGGTTTTGACACCAATATTGGTGCTTTCATTGAGAGTTCCTCTGTGCTATCGACAAAGGATCTGATGGCTTGTTTGATCATCCACAATGATGCTGCTTCAAGGAAGATTCCCCCCGGGCCAAATTTTCATATTCAGCGGATTCGCACTACGTGCCAATTCAATTGCCACCTCGAGCAGATCGACAGCTACGCCCCTGGTCGTCAGATCAGTTTCGGGAACCTAAACTATGTCGCTAATATCCAAGGAGATTTGATCTTCGAAGGGTTTGCGGCCCCGATTACCGCTCTGGCCTTAGATCCAAAGTAGGCCGATAGGTCCAAAGACGGGAGTCTAGAGCCTGTCAGACTCTCTACAATTATGGAACTTGTTATCGGAGATCCGGAGGGGATGACGTCATCGGCTAACCCGAAGATGAACCGAACTCCTCTTATCACTCAAGCACCGGATACTCCACCGGACCCTAAGTCCGAACTCTCGAGGTCTGTGTCAAGCGGGCACCACCAGGAGGCTCCAACTCCAGACAGCCCCACGGACTCTCGTTTCTCCGGCCGACCCTCTCCTTTAAACGAGCCTCTGGACTTAATGTGATCGCTCGCCATTATGAAAGGATCACTGGTACGTCTCCTACGTATCTATAAATTTTGATTGTTCCATGCTATATTATATTCTGTTTTGGATATTATTGGGCTTTATTATACACTTTTATATTATTTTTGGGACTAACCTATTAACCGGAGGCCCAGCCCAGAATTGGTGGTTTTTGCCAATTTTAGGGTTTCACAGAAAAAGAATATCAAACGGAGTCCAAACGGAATGAAACCTTCGGGAACGTGATTTTCGGAACGAACATGATCCAGAGGACTTGGACCCTATGTCAAGACATCAACCAGGAGGCCACGAGGTAGGGGGCGCGCCTACCCCCCCAGGCGTGCCCTCCACCCTCGTGGGCCCCCTGTTGCTCCACCGACGTACTCCTTCCTCCTATATATACCTACGTATCCCCAAACTACCAGATACGGAGCCAAAACCCTAATTCCATCGCTGTAACTTTCTGTATCCACGAGATCCCATCTTGGGGCCTGTTCCGGAGCTCCGCCGGAGGGGGCATCGATCACGGAGGGCTTCTACATCAACACCATAGCCCTTCCGATGAAGTGTGAGTAGTTTACTTCAGACCTACGGGTCCATAGTTATTAGCTAGATGGCTTCTTCTCTCTTTTTGGATCTCAATACAAAGTTCTCCCCCTCTCTTGTGGAGATCTATTTGATGTAATCTTCTTTTGTGGTGTGTTTGTTGAGACCTATGAATTGTGGGTTTATGATCAAGTTTATCTATGAACAATATTTGAATCTTCTCTGAATTCTTTTATGTATGATTGGTTATCTTTGCAAGTCTCTTCGAATTATCAGCTTGGTTTGGACTACTAGATTGATCTTTCTTGCAATGGGAGAAGTGCTTAGCTTTGGGTTCAATCTTGCGGTGTCCTTTCCCAGTGACAGTAGGGGCAGCAAGGCACATATTGTATTGTTTCCATCGAGGATAACAAGATGGGGTTTATTTCATATTGCATGAGTTTATCCCTCTACATCATGTCATCTTGCTTAAAGCGTTACTCTGTTCTCTTGAACTTAATACTCTAGATGCATGCTGGATAGCGGTCGATGTGTGGAGTAATAGTAGTAGATGTAGGTCGGTCTACTTGTCTCGGACGTGATGCCTAGATACATGATCATACCTAGATATTCTCATAAATATGCTCAATTCTGTCAATTTCTCAACAGTAATTTGTTTACCCACCGCGAATACTTATGCTCTTGAGAGAAGCCACTAGTGAAACCTATGGCCCCCGGGTCTATCTTCCATCATATTAATCTTCCAATACTTAGTTATTTCCTTTGCCTTCTATTTTACTTTGCATCTTTATCATAAAAATACCAAAAATATTATCTTATCATATCTATCAGATCTCACTCTCGTAAGTAACCGTGTAGGGATTGACAACCCCTTATCGCGTTGGTTGCGAGGATTTATTTGTTTGTGTAGGTGCGAGGGACTCGTGCGTGGCCTCCTACTGGATTGATACCTTGGTTCTCAAAAACTGGGGGAAATACTTACGCTACTTTGCTGCATCACCCTTTCCTCTTCAAGGGAAAACCAACTGTCGGAGTATTGGGCCACGGGTAGGCTAACCCGACGCCCATAACCTTTCGAGACATCAGGGCTGACCGCGCCCCTCAGGATGCTAAGGTAAAGAGCCGCCTTCTAGAAGCCGGCTGGAGAAATAGCCGGCTCCCCGTAGACGGCCGAGTCTAGAAGGCGAGGTCGAGACAAGCCGACTCCTGCGAGGCGGCTTCCAGAGAAGCCGGCTCCGAGGAGTCGGCCCGCGGCCCCTTCGAAGCGCGTACCCACATCAAGGGGGACGGGACAGGGAATGGCTACAGTGCAGCCCATCCCCTCCCCTTCCTAAGGGCTGGCGGGCCACAATGCGCTGTACCAACAAGGAGCCCTGCCCGGCGCGGCACTGTTGCTATGCCAGCCCTGACATCATTACGGGTAGGCGGAGTCCTGCTCCCACGACGGCCTGTCTGTATGGCCCAAGGACGATGGGCCCCACCAGTCAGCGAGAGTCTAGAAGACGACAAAGAGCCCTACCAATTAGACCCGATGGGAGTCGACCCCTAGGAGTCGGCCTGCTCATCCAACGGGCCCCACGCGCCATTAACCAGACAAGACGGGGAGTGGCTACAATAATCTCCCGCCATGACGGCGGTGCTGTAGCCATGATCCTTCGACCAAGCCCGCGTCATTAGAAGCGCGGCTACAGTGATCAGCAGCCGGCAAGACCCCCAAGCGGCGGGTACGGCCTGTCGGCTCCGTACCAGACCAGTCGGCAGGGCCCCCAATTGGCGGGCCCCAGCAGTCGGCGGAAAAGCCGGTGGCCGAAGAGACTGACGGCTGGGCCTGCGCCCAGTCATATTACCCTTGTACCCTTGGGGGGTAGGCCTATATAAACCCCCCAGGGCACCCATGCAAAGGGTTCGGACCCATTAGAACTAGACCAGAGATATAGGAAGGAGAAAGCCAGCCTTGCCTTCTCCTACCTCTAGCATACAGCTCGAGGAGCACCCTTGTACTCACTTTGCCTTAGTGATCATGCGGAGACCCCGCAGAGCATGTCTAGGGGTGTTATCTCCTAGGAGAGCCCCGAAACTGGGTAAAGTACGCCAACATTCATGTCTACGCCTAATCCCGCTTCCGGGCACCGGTGACGTCCTACTCGCTCCCACCATGATAAGCCATCATTTGGCCTATGTCGCACCCAACCCCCGACATTTGGCACCCACCGTGGGGCCAGGTGCACCGTCGTCCGGAGACCTGTTCTGGACGGGAACCCTTTTTCTCCCTGGCGAGCGCAGCCAGCCTGGCACGCCAGACGGAGTTTGTGCCGACGCGCTGCTTGGCGTGGAAATCGCCTGCGCGGCCAGTTGCCTCGCCGATCTTGTCGGCGAGGTCCGCCTCTCTGACGAGCCCGCATCCGACGCGGGCACAGGCGGCCCCGAGAGCGTCCTCACGGGCCTCCTCGACCAACTCCACGTCGCCATCGAGCCTGCTGTGGACTTGGAGTCCATAGGCTCCACCGACCCAATGCTGGTCGACTCCGACACTGCATCGCTCGACGCGTTCCTGCTACGTCTTGAGCTTGTGTTGGTTTTCCCCGAAGAGGAAGGGATGATGCAGCAGAGTAGCGTAAGTATTTCCCTCAGTTTTTGAGAACCAAGGTATCAATCTAGTAGGAGCCCACGCTCAAGTCCCTCGTACCTGCACAAAGCGATAGCTACTCGCAACCAACGCGATTAGGGGTTTCAAGCCCTTCACGGTCACTTACGAGAGAGAGATCTGATAGATAGAATATTTTTGGTATTTTTGATATAAAGATGCAAAGTAAAAAGTAAAAGCAAAGTAAATAGCAAAACAATATAAAAGTGATGGAGATTAATATGATGAGAATAGACCCGGGGGCCATAGGTTTCACTAGTGGCTTCTCTCAAGAGCATAAGTATTCTACGGTGGGTGAACAAATTACTGTTGAGCAATTGATAGAATTGAGCATAATTATGAGAATATCTAGGCATGATCATGTATATAGGCATCACGTCTGTGACAAGTAGATCGAAACGATTCTGCATCTACTACTATTACTCCACTCATCGACCGCTATCCAGCATGCATCTAGAGTATTAAGTTAAAAACAGAGTAACGCCTTAAGCACGATGACATGATGTAGAGAGATAAATTCATGCAATATGAAATAAACCCCATCTTGTTATCCTCGATGGCAACGATACAATACGTGCCTTGCTACCCCTTCTGTCACTGGGTAAGGACACCGCAAGATCGAACCCAAAGCTAAGCACTTCTCCCATGGAAAGAACTACCAATCTAGTTGGACAAACCAAACGGATAATTCGAAGAGACTTGCAAAGATAACCAATCATACATAAAAGAATTCAGAGAATATTCAAATATTATTCATAGATAGACTTGATCATAAACCCACAATTCATCGGTCTCAACAAACACACCGCAAAAAGAAGATTACATCGAATAGATCTCCACAAGAGAGGGGGAGAACTTTGTATTGAGATCCAAAAAGAGAGAAGAAGCCATCTAACTACTAACTATGGACCCAAAGGTATGAGGTAAACTACTCACACTTCATCGGAGAGGCTGTGATGATGTAGAAGCCCTCCGTGATGACGACCCTCTTCCGGCGGAGCTCCGGAACAGGCCCCAAGATGGGATCTCATGGATACAGAAAGTTGCGGCGGTGGAATTAGGCTTTTGCCTCCTGTTTTGATCGTTTGGGGGTACGTGTGTATATATAGGAGGAAGGAGTACGTCGGTGGAGCACCGAGGGGCCCATGAGGCAGGGGAGCGCGCCCTTGGGGGGGGCCCCACCCTCATGACCACCTCTTTGATCCCTTGCAGTAGGGTCCAAGTCTCCTGGATCACGTTCGGTGAGAAAATCACGTTTCCGAAGATTTTATTCTATTTGGACTCCGTTTGATATTCTGTTTATCCAAAACACTGAAATAGGCAAAAAAACAACAATTCTAGGCTGGGCCTCCGGTTAATAGGTTAGTCCCAAAAATAATATAAAAGTGGAAAATAAAGCCCAATATAGTCCAAAACAGTAGATAATATAGCATGGAGCAATCAAAAATTATAGATACGTTGGAGACGTATCAGGCATTCCCAAGCTTAATTCCTGCTCGTCCTCGAGTAGGTCAATGATAAAAAGAGAATTTTTGATGCGGAGTGCTACTTGGCATAATTTCAATGCAAATCTTCTTAATTGTGGTATGAATATTTAGATTAGAAAGATTCAAGACAAAAGTTTATATTGACATAGAAAATAATAATACTTCAAGCATACTAACAAAGCAATTATGTGTCCTCAAAATAACATGGCCAAAGAAAGTTATCCTTACAAAATCATATAGTCTGGCTATGCTCCATCTTCCCCACACAAAGTATTTAAATCATGCACAACCCCGATGACAAGCCAAGAAATTGTTTCATACTCTAACTTTTTCAAAACTTTTTCAATCTTGCGTGAGCCATGGATATAGCACTATAGGTGGAATAGAATGGTGGTTGTGGAGAAGACAAAAAGGAGAAGATAGTTGTCGGTGTCAAAACCGGCGGATCTCGGGTAGGGGGTCCCGAACTGTGCGTCTAGGCCGGATGGTAACAGGAGGCAGGGGACATGATATTTACCCAGGTTCGGGTCCTCTTGATGGAGGTAAAACCCTACGTCCTGCTTGATTAATATTGAAGATATGTGTAGTACAAGAGTAGATCTACCACGAGATCAGAGAGGCTAAACCCTAGAAGCTAGCCTATGGTATGATTGTATGTTGTGATCGTTGTCCTACGGACTAAAACCCTTCGGTTTATATAGACACCGGAGAGGGTTAGGGTTACACAAGGTCGGTTACAAAGGAGGAGATATCCATATACGTATTGCCTAGCTTGCCTTCCACGCCAAGTAGAGTCCCATCCGGACACGAGATGAAGTCTTCATAGACTAACAGTCTGGCCAATGGAGATAGTCCGGCTGTCCGGAGACCCCCTAATCTAGGACTCCTTCAGTAGCCCCTGAACCAGGCTTCAATGACGATGAGTCCGGCGCGCAGTTGTCTTCAGCATTGCAAGGCGGGTTCCTTCTCCGAATACATCACAGAAGAATTTGAATACGAGGATAGTGTCCGACCCTGCAAAATAAGTTCCACATCCCATCGTAGAGAGAATAATGTTTTTGCAGATCTAATTCGCTAGCTTGTTTTGGCAACACGTCATTACGTCATGGCCCGGTGATTATTCGAATCGTTTCTTTTAACCAGCCCCGCACATAACGCGAGGCAGTTTTTCGACACGTCTTGTCAAAGCAGAGATCGTGTCCCCTTATTACGGGATTGTCATCAATACGGGCGTGGGTAACCCAACCGCGCCATCAATTACGATGCTTGGGGGATAAGCGGGTTTTACCAGGCAAGTGGGGACGCTTAGTTTTGTCTGCCCATATAAAGGGATAAGGATTCACCTTTCTATCCACGCCTTCTTCCTCCTCTGCTCATCCGCTCCCGCACACTCGAGCTCTAGCGCCCAAGTCCTCACTTCCATCTCAACCTTCTCCAACCATGTTCGGAGCAGGAGGCAAGTGGATGGTCTCCTATGTCACGGAGGGAGACGTCAAGAAACTGAGGAGAGCCGGATACCTGCCCGATGACATCGCGCACCGGCTCTCAGATGAGGGGCAACTCATCCCCTCCCCCAGGCCCCATGAGAGGGTTGTATTCCTCACCCATTTCTTCCGTGGACTGGGATTCCCTCTCCATCCCTTCGTTCGGGGGCTCATGTTCTATTACGGCCTGGATTTCCACGATCTGGCCCCAAACTGCATCCTCAACATCTCGGCATTTATCGTCATGTGCGAGGCCTTTCTATGCATCAAGCCCCACTTCGGCCTATGGCTGAAGACCTTCAACGTCAAGCCGAAGGTGGTGGGCGGCCGCCAGGCGGAGTGCGGAGGCGCCATGGCGGGCAAGATGCCCAACATAACATGGCTCGAGGGCTCCTTTGTGGAAACCATAAAGGGGTGGCAATCGGGGTGGTTCTATATCACTGAGCCACGCGACCCCGCATGGGTAGCGGCCCCCGAGTTCCGATCTGGCACCCCCATGCGGCTCACCTCCTGGAAGGAGAAGGGCCTGTCCTGGGGTAATTCAAAAGAGCTGACCAGACTCCAAACATGTATTCAAAACATGGTGGACAAGAAGCTCAAGCTCGTCAACATAGTCCAGGTCATGCTCATCCGCCGGATACTCCCGTGCCAACAATGGGAGTTCACCTTGTGGGAGTTCAATCCGGCGCAGCACAGAACTCTGAACAGGCTCTTCGGCACGACTCATGAAGATGCCTGGAGGGTGCTGTTCAAGATCGCCGAGGTCCCTCACCCCATTACTGAGGATCGCGGATTCAGCGCGAAGCGCCAAGCCAGCGCGGTAAGTTGTTTTACCTTTCACAGGATACTTATTTTTATATAGATTGACTCTATGCGGGATCTAAACTCCCGTGCCATTAACAGGACTGGTAGAAGATGTCTGGACAAATCGACCATTCGGATCCCTTGCCCGAAGGCCCCGCAGACGCCCTTCTGGCGAAGATGTTGGCTCCGGCCCCTTATAAGGTGCCGGAGAAGACCAAGAAGGCCAAGGGAGCTTGAAAGAGTTCCCGACGCCAGGCGTCGTCAGACTCACCGTCCGATGACTCTGCGGCGCACTCTTCCCCCGAAGACGAGGAAGAGGAAGAAGAGGCTCCCCCACCGACTAGGGGAGACAAGAAAAGGAAGGCCGCCCCAACTAGGGAGGCCGGAGGGTCCAAGAAGGGAAGGACTCTCCTTCCGGACAGCTCCACCACCGCCGACGAAAGTGAAGACGAGTGGTTGCAGAGGGCCAAGCCCCAAGGGAGATCGTAAGTATTTGGATACCAAAGTAACCCATAGGATTCCTTTGTCGCATTGCTTTCCCTGATCGCCGAACATAATTACGCAGGCTGCCACGCACCAATATCAAGGTATCATCGGACGGCTCCCTGGGTTCGTCGGACATGGATAGCGATCCAGTCCCGACTGCCACCTCCCCTCATCCTGCCGACGACGCTGAGGTGTTGTCTCAAGAGGCACCGGATCGAGGGAAGACAGTCCCGGAGGTGCCTCAAGGCGACCTTCTATACTTCGGGAGCAGAGGGGACGGGGCCCCTGAGAGCTCCGAGTTCGGCCCTCAGCCGAACACCGCGCCGGAACCTCCAGCGGTTCCGAGCTCAGGCAGGCTGTCTCCTTCTAAGAGGGGTGAGACGCATGTGCCGGTGACCTCTGTCCATCCAGAGGTGCCGGACAATCTATTGGAAGCGCTTCACAGTGCTTCCATCGAGGAGGAGCACCGCACTATCATGAGTGCGGTGATCCAAAAGGTTCAGTCCGCCAAGAGCGGATTGACTGAAGCCTGTAGTAGCCTTCTAACAGGCTTCGAGGTAAGTGTTTTAAAATGTAGTAGAAGTATTACCGCATAGACAGTAGCCCCTAGTGCTTTGTTCGGTGTTCGCAAAGAAAAGCCGAACAGAGGATCAAATAAAATCGCAGGAGTCTAATATAAGTATGTCAATATGCATATGCAGGCTTCTCTGCTGGCGTCCGCCGCACTAACTGCGGAGGTCGCCGTACTGAAGCAGGACCTCGACAGGTCCAAGAAAGAGCTCGGCCTTGTCAAGAGGTAGCTCTAGGAGAACGAGGGTAAGTAATACCCCGTCTATAGATATATGTATATATAAGAAAGGACGTGATTGCAGAATGACAGGATCATTGTATGTTTTGCCAGGGGCCACGGCCGAGGTGGCGACCCTGAAGCAAGGGCTGACCAAGGCCGAAGAGACAGCGGCAAAGGAGCGCACTGAGCGGGAGAGGACGAGGCTCAGGTGGGCGAGGTGCAACAAGAGCTCCAGGCTCTCGTGACGAAGCACGAGGCGTTGGAGCTTGACTTGAAGATGCGAGAGTCTGAGCTTGCTGCGGCCCGTGAGACTGCGAAGAGTGCCAAGGCCGAGGCCCAGAAGGCCCTTCAGGAGATCGACGCGATGAAGAAGATAGCAACGGGTAAGGCTTTCTATATGCAAAGCAAGCATGTAAAAGTAAATTATCGATTACTTACCCGGATCCGGAGCTCTTCAGGAGCATTCGGAGATTTGCCCCGCAGTGTGTCCGATGCCGCACAATTTTACCAGGCCGAGGACGGGAGCTCGACGGAGAAGCTGTTCTGGTCTCAGTATGCCGAGGCCGAACATCCGGTGCCAATGAGCGACCAGCTGAAGCAGATGGTCGAGCTACATAAGGCGGCCGATTAGTCCATGAAGGGCTTCATAGTCCGGTTGTGGCCTGGCGACGCCCTTCCGAACAGATTCTTCGGCCTAGTGAGGTGGCTTGTGGATGCCTGCCCACGGCTGGAGATCGTCAAGCGATCCGTCTGCATTGAAGGTGCACGCAGGGCTTTTGCCCGTGTAAAAACGCAGTGGGTCAAGCTAGACGCCGTGAAGCTGATCAAGGAGGGGCCGCCGGAGGGCAAGGAGCACCACCACCCCGAGATGTACTACGAGGGTGTTCTGCCTGGCGCCCGTCTTGTCACGGATGAATGTTCACAAAATGTAATATTTGAATGAGACTTGCTCGTTTTGTCCTGTATGTATGAAAACTTGTATCGTATTCTCTATGCAACGCTTGTGTGAATTTAAAATATTACCTTCTGTTTGGCTGTTTATCCAATCTGAGAGATGGCTAGTCCTCGGCTTCTGCCCCCATGCCACGAGTGCTGGGGTGTTCGGGATAAACCTGAGCACTCTTGTTCCCATGTTTGGGTCCTTCGAGGGAGGTGCTCAGCACAATGAACAAGGCAACCGGACTAATAATGCTTTATCACTCTCACTTAGCCATAGAATTCTATAATTTTAAATTTCGGTGAAGCTCCTGGTATTCGGAAGGCCGAATTCGGGGCGCGATACACGCCTGTAAGCCGGACAGAGCCGACCCCTCGCCCTAAGCGGCATAAGTATTTAGGGACTCGAAAAACCTCGCCGAACAGCGACCAGTCTCTCGCCTTATCATGACAGTCAGTTTTAGCTTTCTCTACTGAGGTGCTCAGCCCGGCAGAACCGGGGCACAATCGTAGTAGTTCTCCTAGCGCTACCTTAGCCGATAGAGCGGAACATAAGGTACCAAAACATAGGAGCCGGGCAAACCCAACATTTGACCAAAGACATGATTCGGAGCTGATGCATATAATGCTATAAGTTCGGGGTGCCGCACTTGTGAAAGTGTTCGGACTTTTCACACCATATTGTGGGTACGTAAGCCCCTGGTGCATTGGCCGTACCAGAGTGTACGGTTGCAAGGCTTCATTAATGAACACACACACACACATATATATATAACAAAAATGCAATAATATTCGTAATGTCATGCATTTTTTATTAAAAAATTGCATTAAAGCAGAATGATACAGATAGTGCAATAAGTAAAAGAGTAGGACTATGTCCCTTCCAAGGGCGAGCTGAGGAATGATATGAAATCTGTAATCAACCTGGGAATTCCGTTGTATAACGTAGTTGTCTGCCTCCTTGGTTGCTGTATCATGTGTTCGGCAATAGAGCTGCGAACAGTGTTTCCAGAGATTAAAGTCCTGAAAAAAAAGAAAAATAACCAAACGCGAAGCCCCTAGTGCGGTTTAGGCCATGTTTTGGGGTGTGCCGCAGTTGTGCCCCCCTCCCCTCCTGTGCCCATGGTATTTTTAATGCGTAATTATGTACGCGCGACACGAATATAGCCGTTGGGCTGGGATTGGGGTGGCCTCCGTATTGCTACGCGAGCTCAGATCGTGCCAGGCGGTCTATTTGCCGATTGCCCCGAGCGCGCTAGAAGGTGTCCGGGCTTTGAAACGCTGAACTGGTAGATTGCCTTGAGAGGCTGCTTTGCGCTTCTGCTGCAAGGGCTGTGGTGTGCTCCTCTGTTCGGAGAGAGCTCTGTGTTTCCATTGACTGTAATAACTCCGCGAGGTCCTGGCATCTTGAGCTTGAGGTATGCATAATGTGGTACCGCATTGAATCTAGCAAATGCGGTTCGTCCGAGCAGCGTGTGATAACCACTGTGGAACGGGACTATATCGAAGATTAACTCTTCGCTTCGGAAGTTATCCGAGGATCCGAAGACCACTTCTAGTGTAATTGAGCCTGTGCAGTGGGCCTCTATGCCTGGAATGGCGCCCTTAAAGGTCGTTTTTGTGGGTTTGATCCTTGAGGGGTCTATACCCATTTTGCGCACTGTGTCCTGATAAAGCAGGTTCAGGCTGCTGCCGCCGTCCATAAGGACTCGAGTGAGGTGAAATCCGTCGATGATTGGGTCTAGGACCAGTGCGGCGAATCCGCCATGACGGATACTAGTGGGGTGGTCCCTGTGATCGAAGGTGATCGGATAGGAGGACCAAGGGTTGAACTTTGGGGCGACTGGCTCCAACGCATATACGTCCCTGAGCGCACGCTTCCGCTCCCTCTTGGGGATGTGGGTTGCGTATATCATGTTCACCGTCCGCACTTGCGGGGGAAACCTCTTCTGTCCTCCAGTGTGCGGCTGCTGGGGTTCTTCCTCGTCATCGCTATGCGGCCCCTTGTCCTTGTTTTCGGCAATTAACTTGCCGGCCTACTTGAACACTGAACAATCCTTGTTGGTGTGACTGGCTGGCTTGTCTGGGGTGCCGTGTATTTGACACGAGCGATCGAGTATACGGTCCAAGCTGGACGGACCCGGCGTACTTTGTTTGAATGGCTTTTTCCGCTGACCGGGTTTAGAGCCTTTGAATCCGGCATTGACTGCCGTATCCTCAGTACTTTCGTTGTTAATGCGGCGCTTATGCTTGTTGCGACATGACCTGCTATTGCCGTCCTTGGTATCTGAGGTACCATGGTTCTTTGATATGTTATTACTGCGAGCCAACCAGCTGTCTTCTCCCGCACAAAAGCGGGTCATGAGCGTCGTGAGAGCTGCCATAGATTTCGGCTTTTCCTGACCAAGGTGCCGGGCTAGCCACTTGTCTCGGATGTTGTGCTTGAAAGCCGCTAAGGCCTCTGCATCCGGACAGTCGACGATTTGATTTTTCTTTGTAAGGAACCGAGTCCAGAATTGCCTGGCCGACTCTTCTGGCTGCTGAATTATGTGACTCAAGTCACCGGCGTCTGGTGGTCGCACATAAGTGCCCTAAAAGTTGTCGTGGAATGCGGCTTCCAGATCTTCCCAACAGCTAATGGAGTCCGCTGGCAAGCTATTAAGCCAATGCCGCGCTAGTCCTTTGAGTTTTAGTGGGAGGTACTTGATGGCATGTAAGTCATCACCGCGGGCCATGTGGATGTGGAGGAGGAAGTCCTCAATCCATACTGCGGGATCTGTTGTGCCGTCGTATGATTCAATGTTTACAGGTTTGAAACCTTCTGGGAATTGATGTTCCATTACTTCGTCTGTGAAGCATAAGGGGTGTGCGGCGCCTCTGTATTGGGCTATATCGCGATGCAGCTCGAATGGGTCTTGCCCGCTGTGTTCGGCCCGGCCGGATTTGCTTTTACTGTATCCGGTGTGACATTTGTCGTCTCGCAGAGTGGTGCGCCCTCGTGATCTGTAGATCGATCTTGAATGCTTTGCCTTGTCCTCCAATATGTCTCGCAGGTCTGGCGTATCCCCCCATGCCTTTTTATTTGGATGGCGTTGGGGTGGAGGCTGAGCTTTTGGTTGGAATGCCTCTCTATCGCGGCCACGAGGTGGCTGATCAGCCGTATCATATGCTTCTTCCTCCAATCGGGGTAGTAACCTGCGCCTTGGATAACTCTTGGAGGGACGCTCGGGTTTATATTCCTCGGCCGCGAGGACTTCAGTCCATTTGTCAGCTAGCAGATCTTAATCAGCTTGAAGCTGCTGCTGCTTTTTCTTCAGGCTATTTGCCGTGGCCATAAGCCTGTGCTTGAAGCACTCTTGTTCGACGGGATCCTCTGGTATGGCGAAATCATCGTCGCCGAGGCTTGCCTCGTCTTTGGAGGGGGCATGTAATTGTCATCCTCCTCCTCTCCGCCAGCCGCTCTCTCAGGAGAGCTGGCTCCTTCATCCTCCTGCTCTAAATCTTGCTGGAGGGGATTGTTGTTGTCTTCGGCGCTATCCGGAGTGTTATTATCTCCTGTGCCGGTATCACCACTTTTGCTTTGGCGGGACTTAGAGTGGCGCCGCTGACGTCGGCGCTTGGGTTGCTTCTTGGAGGGGTCATCCTCCGCTATCTCGTCGCCATTGCCTTCATTGGGTGTATCCACCATGTATATGTCATACGACGAGGTGGCTTTCCAGTGCCCTATAGGTGCTGGTTTATGTTCGTCTCCTACATCGTCGTCCATACCGTCGATGTCTTCGGAGTCGAAGTGGAGCATATCGGTTAAATCATCGACAGTGGCTACCAAGTGGGTGGTGGGTGGGCGTCGAATTTCTTCGTCGTCCGCATCCCAATCCTGTTGGCCATAATCCGGCCAGGTCTCTCCTGACAAAGAGAGAGACCTTAGTGAATTCAGAATGTTGCCGAAGGGCGAGTGCTGAAAGATATCCGCGGTGGTGAATTCCATGATCGGCGCCCAATCGGATTCGATTGGCAGGGGCGCGGATGGTTCGGGGTCCGGAAGAGAGTCCGACACCTTGGAGTCACGGGCTGCGTAGAGGATTATGCTGGTGTTTGGCTCGATTGTCGTCGAGACTGCAGCCCCTGAGGCGGTGTCTAGCCACCCGTCCTCGATTGGCGCAGTTGGCTCCGAGCTAAGGGTCGGAGCTGATGCGGGCGCGGCCTCTGGGGTACCGTCCGGTGGCAGAGCTATGTCATACCCATTGTGACAGTGCGGTGCGCCCGGCTGTGGCTCGAATCCGTCGAAGATCAAGTCCCTACGGATGTTGGCCGTGTAATTCAAACTTCCAAATCTGACCTGATGGCCAGGGGCGCCCTCTTGATGGAGGTAAAACCCTACGTCCTGCTTGATTAATATTGAAGATATGTGTAGTACAAGAGTAGATCTACCACGAGATCAGAGAGGCTAAACCCTAGAAGCTAGCCTATGGTATGATTGTATGTTGTGATTGTTGTCCTACGGACTAAAACCCTTCGGTTTATATAGACACTGGAGAGGGTTAGGGTTACACAAGGTCAGTTACAAAGGAGGAGATATCCATATACGTATTGCCTAGCTTGCCTTCCACGCCAAGTAGAGTCCCATCCGGACACGAGACGAAGTCTTCAATCTTGTATCTTCATAGTCTAACAGTCCGGCCAATGGAGATAGTCCGGCTGTCCGGAGACCCCCTAATCCAGGACTCCCTCAACTCCTCCTCCTTCACCCACGGCGCTCCTCTTCCGCCTCACGCTCCCATTGCATCTGGCGCTCGCCATCGACGCGCTCCTCCGCCAGCCAGCGCATCCGCCACTGTTCGAGGTAGAGCTGCTCATGCGCCGGCATCGCCCTAAGCCACATAGGGCGCGCGCTGACCCACTCGCTCACCACTCCATCCCAGGTGAACCGCTGGGTCACCAACATAGGGGATGGCGTCGGCTCGGCCTTGACAGGGGACGGCGGCATTGGCGGCGGCAGGACGCAGTCGCCGGAAGCGGAGAGAGCAATGGCCTCCTACAGTCGCGCCTGGTACGCCGCGTCCTCCTCCTCCTTTGTCTTGCGCCGCTCGTCTCACACTGTTCTGCATGGAGCCGCAGTGCCGCCTGTTAGGCGGCCTCCTCCTCCCAGCCATCCTCGTGCATGACAGGGGCGGTGGGGTGCCAGCATGAACGTGTTGGACGCCACGCCGGCGCTGCTCCTCGTGCTCGAGGGCGAACCAGACCTCCCAATCGGGAGAATCTGGGGCGTAGGCCGGGTTGAGGTGTTGCTCCGGCGTCAGCAGCTCCCGCCGGCGCTGTACCTCCTCTGCGTGCACCCGCGACGTCCGCAGCACCGCCGGCACCGGGATCTGCTCTGGATCCAAATGCAAGTCATGTGGCAGTGTCACGTCGGGATACGGAAGGGGGATGCGTTTCACCCAGTGCCACCTTGCTTGGTGCACTGGCACGTGTAGCCGCTGCCTCACCAAGCGGGCAGTCGCCGGCGGAGGCAGGGGGAGCGTGCGCGAAGAGCCGGCGGGGGCCTTGCCCTTGTTCTTGCCGGCTAAGAAGCCCATGGTGGCACTAAGGTTGTCACCGACGGGGGAGCAAGGTGTCTAAATGGGGACGAGAAGCTGGAAGCAGATGAGCCCCCCAAGCTTGGATTAAAAAAGGACGCCCACAGTTGCTGATGCGTTAGCCCGCGGTAGGTGGTCGCCTTTCATAAAGATGCGGGTGTGATGACCCACAAGTATTGGGGATCAATCGTAGTCTTTTCTATAAGTAAGAGTGTCGAACCCAACAAGGAGCATAAGGAAATGACAAGTGGTTTTTAGCAAGGTATTCTCTGCAAGCACTGAAATTTTAAGTAGCGAGTAGTTTGATAGCAAAATAATTTGTAACGATCAAGTAACGGTAACGACAAATAATATGCAGCAAGGTAGCCCAATCCTTGCGTGGCAAAGGACAGGACAAAACGGTCTCTTATGATAAGCAAAGCATTCTTTGAGGTACACGGGAATTTCATCTAGTCACTTTCATCATATTGGTTTGATTTGTGTTCGCTACTTTGATAATTTGATATGTGGGTGGACCGGTTCTTAGGTTATGTTCTTACTTGAACAAACCTCCTACTTATGATTAACCCCCTCACAAGCATCCTTAACTATGAGAAAAATATTAAGAATAAATCTAACCATAACATTAAACTTTTTGGATCCAAATCAGCCCCTTACGGAATAGCGCATAAACTAGGGTTTAAGCTTCTGCCACTCTCGCAACCCATCATATAATAACTACTCCACAATGCATTCCCTTAGGCCCAAATATGGTGAAGTGTCATGTAGTTGACGTTCACATGACACCACTAAGGGAATCACAACATACATACCATCAAAAATATCGAACACATATCAAGTTCACATGATTACTTGCAACAAGATTTCTCCCGTGAGCTCAAGAACAAAAGTAACTGCTCACAAATGATAATCATGCTCAAGATCAGAGGGGTATTAAATACCATAATGGATCTGAACATATACTATCCCACCAAATAAACCATATAGTAATCAACTACAAGATGTAATCAACACTACTAGTCACCCACAAGTACCAATCTATAGGTTCCGGTACAAAGATTGAACACAAGAGATGAACTAGGGTTTGAGAGGAGATGGTGTTGTTGAAGATGTTGATGGATATTGCCTTCCCCAAGATGGGAGAGTTGTTGGTGATGATGATGACGATGATTTCCCCCTTCGGGAGGGAAGTTCCCCCGGCGGAATCGCTCCGCCGGAGGGCAAAAGTGCTCCTGACCAAGTTCCGCCTCGAGATGGCGGCGCTTCGTCCCGAAAGTACTCCCCTTATTTTTTCTAGGTCAAAATGACTTATATACCAGAAGAGGGGCACCGGAGGTGGGCCGAGAGGGCACAACCCACCAGGGCGTGCCTGGTCTCCCTGGCGTGCCCAGGTGGTTGTGCCCACCTGGTGGGCCCATCTGGTACTTATTTTATCCAATAATTCTTATATATTCCATAAAATTATCCGTAAAGTTTCAGCTCATTTGGAGTTGTGCACAATAGGTGGCCTGAAGTTGCTTTTTCAGGTCCAGAATTCCAGCTGCCGGTATTCTCCCTCTTTGTGTGAACCTTGCATATTATGAGAGAAAATGCATTAGAATTACTCCAAAAAACATTATTATGCATAAAAACATCATAAATAACAGTAGTAAAACATGATGCAAAATAGACGTATCAGGGTGGTAGTTGGCCGTCCGCCATGTGGGGACGCGGCGGATGTCGGTGTCAAAATCGGCAGATCTCGGGTAGGGGTCCCGAACTGTGCGTCTAAGGATCGATGGTAACAGGAGACAGGGACATGATGTTTACCCAGGTTTGGGCCCTCTTGATGGAGGTAATACCCTACGTCCTGCTTGATTGACTTTGATGAATATAGGGGTTACAAGAGTTGATCTACCATGAGATCGTAATGGCTAAACCCTAATTGTCTAGCCTGTATGATTATGATCGCCTCTACGGACTAAACCCTCCGGTTTATATAGACACCAGAGGGACCTAGGGTTGTACAGAGTCGGTTTACATAGGGAGGAATCTTCATATCTGAATGCCAAGCTTGCCTTCCATGTAAAGGAGAGTCCCATCCGGACACGGGAGGAAGTCTTCTGTCTTGTATCTTCATGACCCATTAGTCCAGCCCACATCACATAGCCCAGACGCCCGAGGACCCCTTAATCCAGGACTCCCTCAGTAGCCCCTGAACCAGGCTTCAATGGTGATGTGTCCGACGTGCATATTGTCTTCGGCATTGCAAGGCGGATTCCTCCTCCAAATACTTCAAAGCATCTGACATGAAGAGTTATACTCGAATTTTCATTTAATGTCATATCCTTCAGCTTTTGCGCCTCCGTTGCTTCCGCTTCCACGTGTCGAGCAAATACAAAAGGTCAGAGTATTTTTTGCACATAACACCCCGACCATGTAAAAAGGCATCTATTTAAAGGGATTGGATCTCAGATGCCATTCCACACCAGGCAGAAAATCCTTAGAGCTCGCTAGGAGAAACCATTCAAACATGGCTAGCACTCCCAGTTCCTCCTCCCGCCCTCATGGCTCCGAAAAAGGCGATTGGGAGAGATGTTCAGTATCGCATGACCAGCTGGTTAAGCTCCAAACGCAGGGATTCCTTCCCCCGCGGATCTAGTCCCCGTTCGAACCTCTTTCACTGGCGAAGCCTTGGCGGAAAATTTCCCCAATCCAACCAGGGGGAACGAGTGTGCTTCGTCTCCTTTTTATTAAGAGGCATCGAATTTCCAACCCATCCTTTCCTCCAGGGTCTCCTGGAGTACTACGATCTCTAACCGCACAATCTTACGCCGGCCTCTATCCTGCACATTGCGGGTTTTGTTGCTCTTTGCGAGCTATTCCTGGGCTGCGAGGCCCATTTTGAGTTATGGAGGAAGCTTTTCGGCCTCGTCCCCCGCTCCCAAAAGGGATCTATATTCGAGGTGGGCGGCGCCGAGATATGGCATATAGCCGGGACCAGATACTTGTCCGGCACGCCAAAGAAGGCATCCGAAGAGTGGGCCTCAGAGTGGTTTTATATTGAAGATGTCGCTCTCCCCGACCCATTCCGAATGGGCCTTCCCGAATTTTCTAGCGCTCCACTGAGAAAACGCCATAGCTGGCTGTTGGACACCCCAGGCTTTACACTTTATGCTTCCGGCTCGTATGTTGTGTGGAATTGTGAGCGGATAACAATTTCACACAGGAAACAGCTATGACCATGATTACGCCAAGCTATTTAGGTGAGACTATAGAATACTCAAGCTTTCATGTACACCTGGGAAATAGTCTTCATTCTCATCAATGAATTCCCAATCAACTCATCTCATATCACAGACAATTGGCTTCTTGTCAAGCAGAATGGTCTCATAGAAATCCTGTTGTTCCTTGGTGTGGAACCTATAGTCCACTGCAGTCCTCCTCCTCACAGCATAGGAGGATCAGACTGTCTCCAAACTCTCAGTCATGCATCCTTCCTGATGTTCATGTCCTCTGCCACTGGATGAGTGTCATTGTGGTTGGGAATCTTAGGTTTCAGTTTTCTCAGCACTTGGGCTTCTGCATCTTCTTCTTCAACTTCAGGCACTGGGCCTTGTTCTTTTCTTTAGCTGGGATGTTCCTGGTGCTTCTCTTGGGCTTAGAAGGCTCTGGAGCTTGAGCATCAGCCTTGGAAGCAGTTTTGGGCTTTGATGGAGCAGCCCCTGACTTGATTGCATCTCCCATGAGCTTCTGGGACTTGGGTGCTGGTGCAGCATCCTCTTTCTCTTCATCTTCTTCTGGCTCTCTCATTATGGAGGATCTACCAAGGACTCTGGCAGTGGTCTTTTTGACCATCTCTTTCCTCTTATTTCCCTCTCCAGCAACCTCTCCAGTTGGCTTAGAGGTTTCAGCAGTTGAGGCCCTGGCCTTAGACATTGGAACTCTTTTTGCAGGTGCCTTCTTATGCACCCCTGGCTTAGTTGTTGCAACAGCACCATACTCTTCCTTCGGCACCTTCTTTTTGGAGCTAACTTCCTCCTCAACAGCAACATAGTTCTCATCTTTAGAATCTGAGGTTTTCTTCCTCCTTGTCCTGGTGGCTGCTTTTGGCAAGTTACTGGGAGTGCTCCTGCTGCCATCATCTGAGGTGCTTGAGGGACTAGTGCCCTCAGTCATTTGCACTTGCTCTTCAGATCTATTTTGGCTATCACTCTGGTCAGACATCTTGGTGGGCAAACTTGTTGGAAATATGCCCTAGAGGCAATAATAAATTGATTATTATTATATTTCCTTGTTCATGATAATCATTTATTATCCATGCTAGAATTGTATTGATAGGAAACTCAGATACATGTGTGGATACATAGACAACACCATGTCCCTAGTAAGCCTCTAGTTGACTAGCTCGTTGATCAATAGATGGTTACGGTTTCCTGACCATGGACATTGGATGTCGTTGATAATGGGATCACATCATTAGGAGAATGATGTGATGGACAAGACCCAATCCTAAGCATAGCACAAGATCGTGTAGTTCGTATGCTAAAGCTTTTCTAATGTCAAGTATCATTTCCTTAGACCATGAGATTGTGCAACTCCCGGATACCGTAGGAGTGCTTTGGGTGTGCCAAAAGTCACAACGTAACTGGGTGGCTATAAAGGTACACTACAGGTATCTCCGAAAGTGTCTGTTGGGTTGGCACGAATCAAGACTGGGATTTGTCACTCCGTGTAAACGGAGAGGTATCTCTGGGCCCACTCGGTAGGACATCATCATAATGTGCACAATGTGATCAAGGAGTTGATCATGGGATGATGTGTTACGGAACGAGTAAAGAGACTTGCCGGTAACGAGATTGAACAAGGTATCGGGATACCGACGATCGAATCTCGGGCAAGTGTCGTACCGATAGACAAAGGGAATTGTATACGGGATTGATTAAGTCCTTGACATCGTGGTTCATCCGATGAGATCATCGTGGAACATGTGGGATCCAACATGGGTATCCAGATCCCGCTGTTGGTTATTGACCGGAGAGTCATCTCGGTCATGTCTGCATGTCTCCCGAACCCGTAGGGTCTACACACTTAAGGTTCGGTGACGCTAGGGTTATAGAGATATTAGTATGCGGTAACCCGAAAGTTGTTCGGAGTCCCGGATGAGATCCCGGACGTCAGGAGGAGTTCCGGAATGGTCCGGAGGTAAAGAATTATATATAGGAAGTGCTATTTCGGCCATCGGGACAAGTTTCGGGGTCACCGGTATTGTACCGGGACCACCGGAAGGGTCCCGGGGGTCCACCGGGTGGGGCCACCTGCCCCGGGGGGCCACATGGGCTGTAGGGGGTGCGCCTTGGCCTACATGGGCCAAGGGCACCAGCCCCAAGAGGCCCATGCGCCAAGAGTAGAGGAAAAGGGAGAGTCCTAAAGGGGGAAGGCACCTCCGAGGTGCCTTGGGGAGGATGGACTCCTCCCCCCCTTGGCCGCACCCTTCCTTGGAGGAAGGGGCAAGGCTGCGCCCTCCCCCTCTGCCTTGGCCCTATATATAGTGGGGGGGAAGGGAGGGCAACCATACCTAAGCCCTGGCGCCTCCCTCTCCCTCCCATAACACATCTCCCTCCTCCCACAGCGCTTGGCGAAGCCCTGTTGGAATCCCGCTACTTCCACCACCACGCCGTCGTGCTGTTGGATCTCCATCAACCTCTCCTCCCCCCTTGCTGGATCAAGAAGGAGGAGACGTCGCTGCTCCGTACGTGTGTTGAACGCGAAGGTGCCGTCCGTTCGGCGCTAGGATCATCGGTGATTTGGATCACGACGAGTACGACTCCATCAACCCCGTTCTCTTGAACGCTTCCGCGTGCGATCTACAAGGGTATGTAGATCCACTCCTCCCTCATTGCTAGATGACTCCATAGATAGATCTTGGTGACACGTAGGAAAATTTTGAATTTATGCTACGTTCCCCAACAGTGGCATCATGAGCTAGGTTTATGCGTAGTTTCTACGCACGAGTAGAACACAAAGTAGTTGTGGGCGTTGATTTTGTTCAATATGCTTGCCGTTACTAGTCTTATCTTGATTCGGCGGCATCGTGGGATGAAGCGGCCCGGACCAACCTTACACGTATGCTTACGTGAGACCGGTTCCACCGACTGACATGCACTAGTTGCATTAGGTGGCTGGCGGGTGTCTGTCTCTCCCACTTTAGTCGGATCGGATTCGATGAAAAGGGTCCTTATGAAGGGTAAATAGCAATTGGCATATCACGTTGTGGTTTTTGCGTAGGTAAGAAACGTTCTTGCTAGAAACCCATAGCAGCCACGTAAAACATGCAAACAACAATTAGAGGACGTTTAACTTGTTTTTGCAGGGTATGCTATGTGATGTGATATGGCCAAAAGGATGTGATGAATGATATATGTGATGTATGAGATTGATCATGTTCTTGTAATAGGAATCACGACTTGCATGTCGATGAGTATGACAACCGGCAGGAGCCATAGGAGTTGTCTTAATTTATTTATGACCTGCGTGTCAACATAAACGTCATGTAATTACTTTACTTTATTGCTAACCGTTAGCTGTAGTAGTAGAAGTAATAGATGACGTGACAACTTCATGGAGACACGATGATGGAGATCATGATGATGGAGATCATGGTGTCATGTCGGTGACAAGATGATCATGGAGCCCCAAGATGGAGATCAAAGGAGCTATATGATATTGGCCATATCATGTCACTATTATTTGATTGCATGTGATGTTTATCATGTTTTTACATCTTGTTTACTTAGAACGACGGTAGTAAATAAGATGATCCCTCATAAAAATTTCAAGAAAGTGTTCCCCCTAACTGTGCACCGTTGCGACAGTTTGTTGTTTCGAAGCACCACGTGATGATCGGGTGTTAGATTCTAACGTTCACATACAACGGGTGTAAGACAGATTTACACACGCGAAACACTTAGGTTGACTTGACGAGCCTAGCATGTGTACAGACATGGCCTCGGAACACAGAAGACCGAAAGGTCGAGCATGAGTCGTATGGTAGATACGATCAACATGAAGATGTTCACCGATGATGACTAGTCCGTCTCACGTGATGATCGGACACGGCCTAGTTGACTCGGATCATGTAATCACTTAGATGACTAGAGGGATGTCTATCTGAGTGGGAGTTCATAAGATGAACTTAATTATCCTGAACATAGTCAAAAGGTCTTCACAAATTATGTCGTAGCTCGCACTTCAGTTCTACTGTTTGGATATGTTCCTAGAGAAAATTTAGTTGAAAGTTGATAGTAGCAATTATGCGGACTAGATCCGTAAACTGAGGATTGTTCTCATTGCTTCATAGAAGGCTTATGTCCTTAATGCACCGCTCAGTGTGCTGAACCTCGAATGTTGTCTGTGGATGTTGCGAACATCTGACATACACATTTTGATAACTACGTGATAGTTCAGTTAAAACAGTTTAGAATTGAGGCAACAAAGACGTTTTGAAACGTCACGAAACATATGAGATGTTTCGAGGGCTGAAATTGGGATTTCAGGCTCGTGCCCACGTGAAGAGGTATAAGACCTCCTACGATTTTCTTAGCCTACAAACTAAGGAGAAAAGCTCAATTGTTGTGCTTGTGCTCAGATTGTCTGAGTACAACAATCGCTTGAATCGAGTGGGAGTTGATCTTCCAGATGAAATAGTGATGGTTCTCCAAAGTCATTACCACCAAGCTGCTAGAGCTTCGTGATGAACTATGATATATCAGGGACATATATGATGATCCTTGAGATATTCGCGATGTTTGACACCGCGAAAGTAGAAATCAAGAAGGAGCATCAATTGTTGATGGTTGGTGAAACCACTAGTTTCAAGAAGGGCAAGGGAACAAAGGGATACTTCATGAAACGGCAATTCAGCTGCTGCTCTAGTGAAGAAACCCAAGGTTGAACCCAAACCCGAGACTGAGTGCTTCTGTAATAAGGGGAACAGCCACTGGAGCAGAATTACCCTAGATACTTGGTAGATGAGAAGGCTGGCAAGGTCGATAGAAGTATATTGGATATACATTGTGTTAATGTGTACTTTACTAGTACTCCTAGTAGCACCAGGGTATTAGATACCGGTTCGGTTACTAAGTGTTAGTAACTCGAAACAAAAGGCTACGGAATAAACGGAGACTAGCTAAAGGTGAGCTGACGATATGTGTTGGAAGTGTTTCCAGGGTTGATATGATCAAGCATCGCAAGCTCCCTCTACCATCGAGATTGGTATTAAAACCTAAATAATTGTTATTTGGTGTTTGCGTTGAGCATAGACATGATTGGATTATGTCTATCGCAATACGGTTATTCATTTAAAGAGAATAATGGTTACTCTATTTATTTGAATAATACCTTCAATGGTCTTGCACCTAAAATGAATGGTTCATTGAAATCTCGATCGTAGTGATACACATGTTCATGCCAAAAGATAGTAATGATAGTACCACCTACTTGTGGCACTGCCACTTAAGTCATATCGGTATAAAACGCATGAAGAAGCTCCATGTTGATGGATATTTGGGCTCGCTCATTTTTGAAAGGTTTGAGACATGCGAACCATGTCTATTGGTGTATATGCATGAAGAAACTCCATGCAAATGGACCGTTTGGACTCACTTGATTTTGAATCACTTGAGACATGCAAATCATACCACATGGGCAAGATGACTGAAAGCCTCGTTTTTCAGTAAAATGGAACTAGAAAGCAACTTGTTGGAAGTAATACATTTTGATGTGTGCAGTCCAATGAGTGTTGAGGCGTGTAGTGGACATTGTTATGTTCTTACTTCACAGATGATTTGAGTAGATGTTGAGTATATTTACTTGATGAATCACGAGTCTGAATTATTGAAAGGTTCAAGTAATTTCAGGGTGAAGTTGAAAGATCGTCGTGACAAGAGGATAAAATATCTATGATATGATCATAGAGATGAATATCTGAATTACGAGTTTGGCACAGAATTAAGACATTGTGGAAATTGTTTCACAACTAATACAACCTGGAACACCATAGTGTGATGGTGTGTCCGAACATCATAACTGCACCCTATTGGATATGATGCATACCATGATGTCTCTTATCAAATTACCACGATAGTTTATGGGTTAGGCATTAGAGACAACCACATTCACTTTAAATAGGGCACCACGTAATTCCGATGAGATGACACCGTATGAACTATGGTTTAGAGAAACCTAAGCTGTCATTTCTTAAAAGTTTGGGGCTGCGATGCTTATGTGAAAAAGTTTCAGGCTGATAAGCTCGAACCCAAAGCGGATCAATGCATCTTCATAGGACACCCAAAACAGTTGGGTATACCTCCTGTCTCAGATCCGAAAGCAATAAGGGATTGTTTCTAGAATCGGGTCCTTTCTCGAGGAAAATTTTCTCTCGAAAGAATTGAGTGGGAGGATGGTGGAGACTTGATGAGGTTATTGAACCATCTCTTCAACTAGTGTGTGGCAGGGCACAGGGAGTTGTTCCTGTGGCACCTACACCAATTGAAGTGGAAGCTTATGATAGTGATCATGAAACTTCAGATCAAGTCACTACCAAACCTCGTGGGATGACAAGGATGCGTACTACTTCAGAGTGGTACGTAATCCTGTCTTGGAAGTCATGTTGCTAGACAACAATGAACCTACGAGCTATGGAGAAGCAATGGTGGGCCCAGATTCCGATAAATGGCTCGAGGCCATAAAATCCGAGAGAGGATCCATGTATGAAAACAAAGTGTAGACTTTGGCAGAACAGCTCGATGGTCGTAAGGCTGTTGAGTACAGATGGATTTTAAAAGGAAGACGGACAATGATGGTAAGTATCACCATTAAGAAAGCTCGACTTGTCGTTAAGATGTTTTCCGACAAGTTCAAGGAGTTGACTACGATGAGACTTTCTCACTCGTAGCGATGCTAAGAGTCTGTTGGAATTATGTTAGCGATTACTGCATTATTTATGAAATCTTGCAGATAGGATGCCAAAACATTGTTTCCTCGACGATTTTTGAGGAAAGGTTGTATGTGATACAACCGGAAGGTTTTGTCAATCCTGAAAGATGCTAATAAGTATGCAAAGCTCCAGCAATCCTTCTAAGGACAGGAGTAAGCATCTCGGAATTGGAATGTATGCTTTGATGATGATCAAAGATTTTGGGTTTATACAAAGTTTATGAGAAACTTGTATTTCCAAAGAAGTGAGTGGGAGCACTGTAGAATTTCTGATAAATATATGTTGTTGACATATTGTTGATCGAAAATGATGTAGAATTTCTGGAAAGCATATAGGGTTATTTGGAAAGTGTTTTTCAATGGAAAGCCTGGATTAAGCTACTTAAACATTGAGCATCAAAGATCTATAAGGATAGATCAAAACGCTTAATGGTACTTTCAAATGAGCACATACCTTGACATGATCTTGAAGGTTTTCAAGATGGATCAGTCAAAGAAGGAGTTCTTGCCTGAGTTGTAAGGTATGAAGTTAAGACTTAAAGCTCGACCACGGCAGAATAGAGAGAAAGGACGAAGGTCGTCCCCTATGCTTAAGACGTAGGCTCTACAGTATGATATGCTGTGTACCGCACCTGAAATGTGCCTTGCCATGAGTCGGTCAAGGGGTACAAGAGTGATCCAAGAATGGATCACAGAACAGCGGTCAAAGTTATCCTTAGTAACTAGTGGACTAAGGAATTTTCTCGATTATGGAGGTGGCAAAAGAGTTCGTCGTAAAGGGTTACGTCGATGCAAGCTTAACACCTATCCGGATAGCTCTGAGTAGAGATACCGGATACGTATAATGGAGCAACAATTTAGAATAGCTCCAAGTAGAACAGTTATTTGGAATAGCTCCAAATAGAATGTGGTAGCTACATCTAGGAGATGACATAGAGATTTGTAAAGCACACACGGATCTGAAAGGTTCAGACCCGTTGACTAAAACCTCTCTCACAAGCAACATGATCAAACCCAGAACTCATTGAGTGTTAATCACATAGTGATGTGAACTAGATTATTGACTCTAGTAAACTCTTTGGATGTTGGTCACATGGCGATGTGACCTGTGAGTGTTAATCACATGGCGATGTGAACTAGATTATTGACTCTAGTGCAAGTGGGAGACTGTTGGAAATATGCCCTAGAGGCAATAATAAATTGATTATTATTATATTTCCTTGTTCATGATAATCGTTTATTATCCATGCTAGAATTGTATTGATAGGAAACTCAGAAACATGTGTGGATACATAGACAACACCATGTCCCTAGTAAGCCTCTAGTTGACTAGCTCGTTGATCAATAGATGGTTACAGTTTCCTGACCATGGACATTGGATGTCGTTGATAATGGGATCACATCATTAGGAGAATGATGTGATGGACAAGACCCAATCCTAAG